>NC_138158.1:15159220-15204220 GCF_964199315.1 Orbicella franksi
TCATTGCGGTAAATTTTCCAATTTAAGCAATTGGAAAGAAGAAGCCTGAAAAAAATCAGGGCTTCAACGGGATTCGAACCCATCACCTCCGCAACACCAGTGCGATGCTCTACCAACTGAGCTATGAAGCCACCCATTGGGAGCGAGGTCGATTAATTGAGTTCATATCAGGCTTCCCATGAGGAGTGAAATGATTTGAAGTATATATGAAATAATTCATAGTTGAACTGTGGTTGTAGATGAAAGTGAAGAATGAGGTCACGGGTTCCAATCTCGTTTTTCAGGCTTATTCTTTCCAATTGCTTAAATTGGAAAATTTACTGCGATGATCATTCTTCACTTTCATCTACGACCGCAGTTCAAATATGAATTATTTCAAATATACTTCACATCATTCTACTCCTACGGAAAGATATGAACTCTGAAGTCTTACTTACTTACTTACTTACTTACTTAACTTACTTACTTACTTACTTACTTACTTACTTACTTACTTACTTACTTACTTACTTACTTACTTACTTACTTACTTACTTACTTACTTACTTACTTACTTACTTACTTACTTACTTACTTACTTACTTACTTACTTACTTACTTACTTACTTACTTACTTACTTACTTACTTACTTACTTACTTACTTACTTACTTACTTACTTACTTACTTACTTACTTACTTACTTACTTACTTACTTACTTACTTACTTACTTACTTACTTACTTACTTACTTACTTACTTACTTACTTACTTACTTACTTACTTACTTACTTACTTACTTACTTACTTACTTACTTACTTACTTACTTACTTACTTACTTACTTACTTACTTACTTACTTACTTACTTACTTACTTACTTACTTACTTACTTACTTACTTACTTACTTACTTACTTACTTACTTACTTACTTACTTACTTACTTACTTACTTACTTACTTACTTACTTACTTACTTACTTACTTACTTACTTACTTACTTACTTACTTACTTACTTACTTACTTACTTACTTACTTACTTACTTACTTACTTACTTACTTACTTACTTACTTACTTACTTACTTACTTACTTACTTACTTACTTACTTACTTACTTACTTACTTACTTACTTACTTACTTACTTACTAACTAACTCAATTAATTGACCCCGCTCCCAATGTGTGGCTTCATAGCTCAGTAGAGCATCACACTGGTATCATGGACGTCACGGGTTCGAATCCCGTTGAAGCCCTGATTTTTTTCAGGCTTCTTCTTTCCGATTGCTTAAATTGGAATATTTACCACGATGATCATTCTTCATTCTTCTGTGGTCTTGTTGTGTCTAAATTAGGTTCATTGACCCTGTTCAGAACAGAGTACTGCTGTGTCCAATGTATGGAATGATTGCTGTGTTCTGTACCTTGAATTCTGGCATTAACCATCAAATCAACATTGTTCCCCACCAACCTAAGACTTATAGAAACATTATTCTACACATGACTATCTACATAATGAGAAGTTACAGAGTTTACACTCGACAGAAACCAAAAACATCCTTGACTTTTCACTGACCTGTGAACAATTTTCACTAACCTTGTATTGTGAGGATAATAATAAATCAAAGGTGCCTGTGAGCCACTTCATGGATGAATTGGATGAATGTAGAAAAGCTAGTTGGATAAAAAGAGAAGAGGAATTGATCATTGTGGAGTTCTTCTTGGTACAGCAGTGAAAAACAGCAAAATAAACATCCTTTGATGCATGGGTTCGGATGTCCAGTGGTTGCTTATTGACACCCTTTAGGTAAAAGTCAAGTCTGCAAACAGGCCAAGTGGCCCACCAGGGCAGAGCTTATCCTGGTTTCTGCAGCATGAAGTGACTACAGTAGGGGTATTTCTACTCCCCCATGGATGGGATGCTAGTCCATTGCAGGGTTTCCCCCAGCATTAAGTTCGCTGGTACTCATTTATTTACAGGGGTGGAAAAAAGCACCGTGAGAACAACATGTCTTGCCCAAGAACACAACGCAATGTCCACGGCCAGGGCTCAAACCTGGAGTGCTTAATCCGGAGACAAGCGCACCAACCGTGAGGCCACTGTGCCCCCACCCTTTAAGTGGCTTAATTTGCTCTCTGTTAAAATTATAAATTATAAATAATTATTTATTACATAATTGAAAGTAGAATTCAACAGAGTGCAACAACAAAGATTAAGATGAACATTGCTTTTATTATATTAGGAGCATTTTCTTTCTTATTAAAATGTACTGAAATACTGACTACCATAATGTAGCACATAAAAGCTAAGAGGAGACATTCTAGCCAGCAGTCTCCTATACACACAGATTATACAATTTTTGCTGAGTTATAAATAACAATTTTTACAGCAGCAGCACGCACGTAGTAGAAGTACAGCATGATAACCACCATTTTAAGAACTGAATGGAAGTTCAACAGGTATAAACTGGCAGAGTTAGGATAGCTAATACTTCAAATAAACATCACAAGATTTGTATTTTATTAATAGAAACAGATTACCACCATTCAACTATTGTGTTCCAGTTTATGATGGGAGCTAGTAGTTTCAATTAATTGTAGTCCTAATATACAGACTGATTGTGATACTCTACATGTGTATGTTCATGTATATGAACATGATATAGAACTGCTAATTTTAAGTTTCTGTAAGTTATATACTGTAATTTCTGTATTCCACTGTAAAGCTATAAGTTCATTTCTTGAGTTAGGGTTTGACACACTTAGCGAGTTCAGATGGATTTCACTTGTTGACATTCTTGACTTTAAGAAACATACATGGCTAAAGTTCTAAAAGTGTTTCCAACTCTGTAATATTATTATACATGCAGCTTGGAAAGCCATTTAATTTATATGCTTGTAACCAATGTCTTTTGCAAAGAATGAGTTTCAACAGTTTAAGTGTCAGCTGACTTAAGTCTTGAAAGCCTCTTATTCCCTTTGTAAGCAGGAGAATTCCACATCCATCTGTAATTCTCAGATTAATAATTCCATGAAGTTTTAAGGGTGACTTGTGTTGTTAAAGCCAGTTTCTACTAAGTCTTTTGATATTATTTTTGGCAGCTGATAAACATGTATAGCATCAGTAATGTTGTTGTTAATATTAACATCTGCTTACTGTCACTTGCATATTATACTGTAGTTGTTATTGCAGTGGGTTATATGGAGATGCACAATACTGCAACTTGCTTCACCTGCAATATGTGATAAATATAATAGTGACGCATTTTAAAAGGGTATAAATGATTATGTATATACAGAAAAAATATTGTATGTCTTTAATTTGTTTCCCTTTCTCTCCCTCCCACTCCCCCCCCCCCCCCCACCTTCCCCAATAAAAAAACCTACTTACCTAACTAAGGTGTCCAAGTGATATTTCTTGCTTTTCTGGAAAGGGTTAATAAGAAAGAAAATGCCAGTTATAATGTCATGCTCTCCCTCAAGAAACATTGGAGCTAAAATAATTCTTTTAACCTGAAAAAAAAGTATTGTTATGTACAGCTTCTGAAAATTTGGTAGAGTTACATGTGATGTCGAATCTCTATGAAGACTAAGAATTTAGGGACATGAATAGGACTGTAAATTCAAACCATTTGTTTCTACCAATATATTTTCTGACTGTTTTGCTGTGTGATTTAAACAGTTGCTTGATACATTTAGATACATGTATTTATTTGGTATGTTATGGTGGCAGAACACATGCGCGCTTTCACTGATGCAATATAGCGGGCGCACAAGGATTGGAAAAAAGAAACATGCTGTCAATAGAGCGATCATTTTATTTACTCAACACCCGCACTATCTGTGCTATTTTTCTCTATAATTGAACGCACTGCATTGATGGCTTTAGTCTTTTATTACAAAGATATGGTAGAAAAGGTAATGATTCAAAGAACTCAGCTTTTTCTTTGTTACCGAAAGAACCTAGTTAAATGCAGCGCATGTGTAGTAAGTCAAAAAATTGCGATTGAATGAAAAATGGTACTCTCAAAAATACGCCTATTTCTTGAGAACCACTCATTAGAATTTCACAAAATTTGGCACGAAAATACTTCAGGAAATAAGTAACTGGAGAATTGAAAATAACTGAACTTTAACAAAAGAAATTCTAGATATTCAAGTGAACCTTAAACAAGAGATAATTAAAGATCTCTCTGTTAAATTATTAGCAAAATGGTGTTAACTTGTGAGAATCGTTACAAGCTTGTTACATGCAAATTATAAAGAAAATCTAAGTACTAGATTTTATCCAAATAAACAAAACCGAGTTTAAAGGCCTGTTTATATTTATTCATGTTGCCATGGCAATGGCACATACGTCAGCTTAACCATCAAAAAACCAAAGGTCATGTTGTTAACTTGCTTGCTGCCATTTTTGGCGACCGAGGGATCAAGAGTTTTAGAGAAAAAGGTGAATGAAACACTGGTATCAAAAACTGTGTTCAGCCACCTTAAGTTTCCATATTCAGCTAAATTACATATTAATAATGATCTCATATGATACATACAGGAAAATATTCAAACAGTTTTCATGGAAATATACTGTAAACTCCGGCATATAAGCTGCACTCGCGGATAAGCCACACCCCAAGTTTGGCAACTTAAATTTTGGAAAAAGAAATTCGGAAAGAAAGTAAAGTAAATCAAAAGTGGAGTCTTGAGAAAGATGTCTTGCATGTACATGCATTTCTTGAATGCGTCAACCTGCACATTAACTAGTATGAAAATCCAATTTAGACATAAATCTAATCTTTCTAGTTTCTGGCATTTTTAATCCAGTATTTTTCATTCCTGTCCGTTTCTCAGTAGAATTTACGTACAACAAAATAAATGTTTCGATTTGTTCGTTCGTAGCTTAGTAACCCGGCAGGCTTAGTAATGAAGAAACGGTCTGCTACCATCGGCAACACTAAACAACTTTTTGGTGGAATGGAGACTCCCTACCGAGTGACATTCAGCTACTCAAGAAAGGCAACGTTAAACCGGTTAAAAGCTTTTGTAACGAAGAAGGTTTAATAGATGATTAACATGAACAAAAACGACTCTTTTAGGAGCCCCCAAACTCACAAAAGTAATGATCAATGCATATTGTGGTATAATTTTACGAAGTTCTTATTATTTTGCTACACAGGTCTATACAGACTGTAAAATTTTCGCTGAAAGGTGTTAATTTCTGCAAATTTACGGCATGGTGTCCAGATGTTCTCGCAGATAAGCCGCATCACCAATTTGATGCAAAAATTTTGAGCAACAAGGTGTGGCTTATATGCCGGTGTTTACAGTAAATAGGCTTATGATCACTGTAGTAAGACTCCAGGGTACCTGCTGATTGTACTCATTGTGGTACATTGATATAAACATGATCTATCTGTGTACGGTAGTCAGTAGTAAACTGGTTAATAAACTGAGTGTATCCTCTGTCTGTTGTAAGATATATTTTTAGAGCCTTTTGCTCTGAATTTACCTGCATGAGATCAATATTGAAATCCCCAAGCAGAGTCGTGAAGATGAGTAAGAGCATCAATTAACTGTGAAATTGTAACTTTAGTTTTCGAGCGATAGATACCAATGACATGAATATTTGGAATTGGTTGGCTTTACACCTTAACAGTGACTTCAAATTATTAAAGTTATATCATTCTGTATGGAATTTTAGTACAATTCAAATCATTCTTAATATGCAAAGCAGTTAACTCACTAAGCTGATATGTATCATCTCTATCTAACAAGCAAAGTTTTGATTCAACAAAAATGTTGACATCAGCTTCTTGAATGTTGTACTCACTTTGCACATCATTTATGTGGAAGTGGAGAGATCTAACATACTGAAAGAAGATTGTTTTTGTTTGGGGTGAATTGTCAGTCTGTAACACTGCTAAAGGCACAAGGCTTACTTGTGTTCTTAGTCTGCTCATTTCACTTTTAACTTTCTCACTAACCTTTATTTTGTTTTCATTCCAATTAAGAATATGCAGTGCAGAGCTGTTTTGTACACGGCGCAAGCCAACATAATGCATATGCTCTCTGTGGATGCTGGAAAATCAACTGCTTCAATTAATGTGTCGCCTTGACAATGGTGAATAGTCTTGGCAGCAGCGGGTCTAAGTGGAAATTGGCACCGGAGAATTTGGACCTAACTCTTTTTATTCACTCGAAATTGTCTTGTTACTTCAAATACTGGCGTCCAATTTCTATTTACAGTTGCCTTGTATAAATATGCATTTTCTCTATGCTGGTTTCTGACTATGTCAGGATGTTGAAATGAGACCCAAATAATACTTGGTCTGGTGGAATTTTCAACTCTGTAGTCTATGTGTTCTATGACACACTCTGCACCGTTGGTGAGTCCGTCAGTCACATTAATATTAGTTGTCAGTCATATTTTGTTGCAGTTGCTACTGACACTAGCAAATATAAACCCATTGTCTTTGTTGGATCATCTGGGATTTTGTCTTTCATTTGTTTCTTGAGATCATTAGAAATGTCCTCGATTATAATTTCCACAGCCTTAATCTGAGCTTTATAAGCTTTAGAGAGGGTGTACAGAGCATTGTCGTGAGCATCTACGAATGAATTTGTAGTAAATAAATGTGCCACGTTCATAGGGTAATTATCTTGTCCAGGCCTTACATTCAGAAGTCTTTGTTTCAAAATCATGTGGTTATATCATCTTCAGTGCTTTCCCTCTCTCAAACGATTGAGTAGCTAAGCAAATTCTTTGTCATCTTTTTGTCTCATTATTTCTGCCAATTCAAGGAGGGTGAAGTACCGGTCACCCCAAAACGCAGACCATGCAGACATGCAGACCATGCAAACCACAGACAGCAGACTGCGGACCACGCAGACCATGCAGACTGAGTACTTTTTTTTTTCTTATTCTTGGTTTTGCATTTACTTTTATTTTGACTCGCAATTTTTTTGTTTGGTTTTCGCTACAAAATAGTGTTCAATCATATATCGGTGCGTTTGTCCTTATGACCATTTATGCACAGGCACTAGGACGCACAAGCTCAGTATGTGACTGTTGTTCCAATAAACGAACACGCTATAGACTTTGTAAGGGAAACTCCCTTTAGTTCTAAATATACTTATTAAAGTAAAGTTATTTTAAAATGTAGAAATAAACTTCTACTCTTGGTGTACCAAATGTAATTCCACATGGCTGTTGGAACATTACAACGATCACGCCAAAAAGAGCTGAGTGCATGTAAAGATCACAGAAAACCGACTATCATTTGAAATTCTCAGCATAATATACGATTGCCGTGATGAGTTCATGTGATGGTAAATTTATCTGGTTTTATGACAGTGGGGTTTTTATGGCGATTTAGACTAAGACTGGTCTCTCTTTCGCCTAGTCCGTCATGCATTACGCGAAGGCAATCCTTGTGGAAATAATTTTGCGCGGAAATTTTTTTTTTTCTCAAAGTTTATTTATGGTCATGGACGGACTAAGCTAAGAGAAAGAGGGAATGCTCATAGTCTAATGGGTATTGTATGTTGCTTTGTGATGCAAAAGCAATTTGTGGGACGACGTCGCTTTGAGTCACCGTCCTTGCTTCATTTATGAGGAGGAACGAAGACCACAGAAATTGAAAAAAACAACAACAGCAACAATAACAAATTGAACGAAAGAAATAAAACTGCAAACCACAATCACGTTAAAAATAGACGCAATTTGCGCCCAAAACATATGGAAGACATAAAAGGACATCCTATGTTGAGGTAAGTGAAGGTTATTTCTACAGTATGCTTTATTTTAGTATATTTTATTAAGGGAATTTCCCATACAAAGTCTATTAAACGCAGTCGTCTATTGAATCACCAGTGAGATGGTGAGTTTGTGCAGCCTGTGGATAAATAAGAAACCATCGTATAATAATTATATTGAACACATTTTGTAACTAGAACCGAAAGGGTGTGAGTCAAGTGTTGGAAAAAAAGTACTCAGTCTGCACAGTCTGCACAGTCTGCATAGTCTGCACGGTCCGCAGTCTGCAGTCTGCAGTCTGCATGGTCTGCGTGTTGGGGTGACCGGTGAAGTACTCTGTCCAAATGTTAGTTGCAAATTCATTATAGCCAGACTGGGAATTTTCAAAGATCCACTTATCAAAAACTGGCTGAAGTTGGAAAAGATCTCCAACAGTTACTACGCTTATTCTACCAAATGGTTCAATAGTTCCCATAATTTGCTGTAATCTTAAGTTCAAAATGTTTAACAAGCTACTTTCAACCATAGAAATCTCATCAATGAAAATCACCCTAAGTTGGTTGGATCATGTGTATTTTGTGCACCCCTCGACCGATATATCGGTCAACATATTGACCGACACTCGACCACAGTATCGGCCAATACATCGACCGACACTCGACCAATATGTCGGTCAACATATTGACCGACACTCGGCCGATATCTCGACTGAGATATGTCGGTCGACATATTGGCTGATATATCGGTCGAGTGTGGGTTGATATATCGCCTGACACTCGACCGATACGTTGGGCGATTGTCGACTGAGAGTGGTTGTCTGATAATCGGCTGACATGTCGATCGATAGGCTACCGACATTCCGCCGATACTTCACTGATACTTAGTTATTTCCCGTGTCTTAGCGGGAGGGTAGGGTTTTTTGGTAAAAAAAAAAGAAAAAAATGATTGGTCCCGCCAGACCCATGATACACCAAATTACTCACATAACTTATCATTGTTATAATCTTATCAATAAGTAGCACAAAAAGGTAATGTCGTGGCTTGACACGATTGAAATACGGCCGATATAACATGCATAGAAGACAGGAAGGGAATTACTACAATAAGATAAAGATAAGATACATACAAGGGAGTACCACCACCGGGAAAAAATATAACATAGATGTAGCAAAAAAGGACAATTATCACATCTTCTTGAATATACCCAACCAAGAAGTACAAGGTAGAGTACATGTGGAAAACAAGCATAGCCTTAGTAGAATGATTTAACAACAAGTACGACAGGGCAAGGCTGAAACCCAGCCCCGTTCCATACCAGAAAAATCATAGGGACTACGCCAGTGAAGGTCAGATACCACGACAGCTCTGGCGGTGTGAAAAAGTTGCTTAAACGTGACTTCGCGTTTTTTGATTTTTTTTTTTTTTATCTTGATTGTTTTGTCAAATGCTTGCATAACTCTCCTAAATTTTAAGTCGTGCAGTAACCCCTCCCCCATGCAAGGAAATGTAAAAATCAAAAAACAGCAAAAGCATTAGTGCGATGCATGGGCAAATTCAAGACTTGCTTGTCTTTCATCTTCCTTATCCTCTTTCCTGTCAACTGTATTTTGTGTATTTGGCAGTATTTCACTTGGGGGTCTTGCTTGACAACGGCTGAATGATCCAAACACAAGGCCCTCAGAAATTTTTAAGGTTGACCAAAAAAGGGTGAAATGCGCATAACTTCTACATCTGACACTGACAGTCTAAGCTTTTCACTTATATCATACGACAGTCAACCGATATACCACCAACAGATATTCCAAGAAACGAAAGTCAATGGTCAACGTATTGGCCGAGTGTCGGCCGCTATATCGACCGAGACACATGTATCTGCCCATAGTCGGACAATATGTCAACCAACACCCAGCCAATACATCAGTCGATATGTCGACCAGCATATCTCGGTCAATATATCGGCCGAGTGTCGATCGATGTGTCGACCGATACATCGGTCGAGCACTGGTTGATATGTCGACCGATGTATCGGTCGAGTGTCGGTCGATATGTCAACCGATATATCGGTCAAGGGCAGTGCACAAATTACACATGATCCAGTTTGTTTAGTTTCGCTCTAAAGGTATTCAGTCTGTCACTGTCCAGTGCTAAAGACTCAAAACCTCTATTGCCAGTTTTCACATGACGTCACTAAAATTCAAATTACAAAACTATTGATCCTCCTGATATTTTACTTTCAAGAGGTATAAGAGCGGCGGAAAACTAGTATTCATGTAATTTTTTGTTCCGAATGGGTTCTTGGCTTTGTTGTAGACTACGTTTGAATTTCTAAGCTTTTGCGTGACGCGGCATTTACATGACGGCTGAGAGAGCTGTCATGTTGGTTTAAAAAGTGACTTATTTCGGGGAATTTGGCTATCTGAACAGTTTTTGTATTAGAAAAAATATTATTTTAATGTTTTTGAGTTCCTTGAGGGATAAATTCACGCTTTTGTAGCAAAACTCAGTGAAAGATGTTTCTGTTGGTTTCCAGCCGCCATGTTGGTGCCCATCCAGATGGGCACCAGCATGGCGTCTCCATACAAATCTCTATAAATTTGGTTAAAAAAATTTCTCTGCATATCTTGCATAAGAAAAAATGCTGTGACCTGAATCTTGGCGAGAATCTTTGCATATTTACCTTCTTTCTTTTCTCAGATTCTGGACTTTATCTATTGAACGGTTTTGATTTTAATTTTGATCTATTTTGAATGGTGTGACACTGAAAACCAACAATTGGTAGGTATCTTAAAAACAGCATGTAGTGTATTGTCTTCAATGTTGAATGCTGCTTTCCCAGTAGGGGCAGTCTTGACAACTTTCACATCATCTGGATTTTCCTTTCCCCCAGCGATACTATTTAGAAATCTGATCAGAACTTCATACAATGCATTTGTAACAGTACTTTTGCCAACTCCAGCACCTCCACTTAAGAATCATCTTTTGTTTTAATTGAATGTAAGTCATAATAAAAAAAAAACTGTCTTTGATTTTCATTCAAAAAGCGCTCGACCCTGTACCAGAGCTACTTTCCGAACGAAATAATCCCCCTCCTATACAAGGCGTAGTAAAAAATACGACACAACAAGGAGGCTTACCTTAACTTCATGATGATACAGCATTCATTCCCCGTTGCATTGTTTCCTCCTCCGGGTGACATTTTAAAAGACTTTAAAACGATTCGTCCTTGGTCGTGACATCATCGCTTTTCAGCATGATAGCTTTAAGGATTTCGAAGCAAGCATCGTGGCTTTGAGGATTTCAGTGTCCATTCTTGAAGTTAGTGTTCCTTAGCTTGATAATTTTCCATTTTACCACTCCACGAAGGTCTCCTCGTTAAAAGGGAACGAATACCGCGTTACGCTATGCTGCCGCACAAAAATGGCATTATTAAGTCCTCTTAGTCTTTCCATGTCCATTTGTCGCAGCTACTGCTACTTAGGTTAACAACCGTTTCCATTTTAAAACTCCACAGACTGAACCATCTTCGTGCCTCGTTAACCGCCATGTATAGTCTCCTTGTTTTCGGACAAAATTTCGCCTTTCTAGTGCCCTCTAAAATCTGCCAAACCTACAGTACGAACCATACTTAGCCGGGGAGGGATAGGAGGAAACTAAAATTAATCTGAATGGTGATGCTTGATGTTACGTCATCCATGAGCAGTTTTGCTCATGGACGACGAGGACCCTGAGAGAGAGGACCCTGGGAACGAGGTTGTTTTGCTCAGTCCCGCAACTCCTGTGCATCATTTGTTTTTTTTATCCTGTTTCTTTCTCTTCACTTCTCCTTACTCCACACACAGGTTGTACCTTCAGTTACTTCTAATTACGTTTAAGTATCCGTTTGTTTGTTTATGTTCCGATTTTCTAGCCACAATTTAAGAAATCGCAGTCAAACGTCATCGCTTCTGCATGCATTGCGTGCCGTTTAGTCTTTATACTGTTAGTGGTTGACCTCAAATTATTCAGACATCTCGTGACCACAAATTATGCAAGTTGAAGCCAGTTATTTGAATAACGCTGTATTTGATTATTTTTACTTTCAGCTTCAATTGATTTCCAATTTCCGCTTAGAGCATATTGACTAGAATCAACAAACGAAACGAAAGGACATCAAGAGACCCAAATCTCCTAAGATTAACACAAACCAATTGTAAGTACGTACAAATTAATACAATGTTTCACGGCGTTGGCAAATTTTAATAAATTGTTGGTAGAACACCGCGGATTTAACCAATGCGATAGCGATGAAGAACGTGTTAGACGGAACAAACCCAATGGATATAACTTGATATAATCCTTACCGTGCACATTTTTTACTTTCAATTCCAGCTGATTTGAGATTTGCGTTTGAAACAAAACGAGGGAACTTCAAATACTCTAATGAGTCCTGAGATGTAACACGACCAATTTGTAAGTACATACAAGTCATTTATTTTGGTGTCTCTGGCAGAAGAACAGAAAATTTTAAATCTTATAACATTTAGGAAATTGATTTACCTGTCGAATGAGAATTAGTTTAGTCAATTGTAGTCCGAGTTTACAGTAGTAGGTATTATCTCTGCTCCAGTGCAAGTGGATTCGCAATGTTTGATTTGATTTCCATGATCAGTAGCACATTAAAGAAAGCTTCCATGATTGTCATTTGCTGAACAAAGACTCCATTATACTTGTCTCCATACCTTTCTTATGGCTAAAGGAATTTGTTTCAATGTTGACATCTTTCCTTTGGTGGTAGTTATCGTATGTCATCTAAACGGCATCTTCAATTTCTGTCTTGCTCATTTTAGATAAATATCTGATTGGATCACTGCTGCACGAATACCGATGCAAAGCACTGTCAAACAATTCATAGTTGTTTATATACTAGCTTTTTCTGCTGAGAGCAACACCGGGAAATGAACATGCAACATTCTCACACGTTATACAAACTGACTTATTCCAACTCGAGCCAAATATAGTTCCTTAATTGTAAAGAAGCATTACACAATTTACAATGAAAAGCAGGGAAATAATTTCTCGTTGTTAATTACAAGATGCTAAATTTAGGGAAACGAAATTTTAGATGTCTAGTTGACCCTTGTGTTTTCCGAGTCTGCCCTGCTTATACAAAGTCGTTCATTATTCGGAATATCAGAATTTCAGTAGCGTTTTACCAGCACATTTTATTTTTTCGGAATAAACTGCTGTCGTGAAGAATTTGGAATGTCGAATTTAAGTAATATTTTGTGCAGAGCTTCACCATACGAAGCATTTCAAAACACAACTGTTGTCTGTGAGCAAAATTTGTTCGAGGTCGATGTAGTTTGAGAATGAGCAGAAACAGAATCTTTGAATTCGCACGTTTCGGCAATTTCGGTTGTATTTTAAAACAGAAAAGTTAACGGTTCCTGACCGGTCAGAAATTCCCTTGTGAGATAACTTTAAGAATTCCTAGGAATTCCTAGGAATTTCCTAAGAATTCCTAGGAAAAAATTCCTAGGAATTCCTAGGAATCTAAGGTGTGAATTTTCACGGTAATTCGGACTCGGAATTCCTAGGAATTCCAACTGAAATATACTCACCTTGAAAATTCCTTAAAATTCTCAAAAATTCCTAGGAATTTCTGGGAATAACTTGGAATTTGTAGGATTTTTTGAGAATAGGTTGGAATTTTTTGGAAAATCTGAGAAAAACTGGGAATTTTGTATCATTTGTAGGCCAGACAAAATTTTGATGATTAATGCCCAGCATTAAAATAACAAATAAAGTCACTGATACCACATCAAACAGGCTTTAAATCAATGGTTTATTACATTGGTTTTCATGAATTTAAACATAAGTCATTAGAATAATTATCCTGTTTCTTTTTTATTACACCAAGAATTAAAAGTAAAACTGAAAACAGATATGAAGGTCAAACTTTTACATGTTTGATAAAAAGAGAACTTTTTCAGATAATTTACTTACTTTTTTGGTTTACAAATCCAACAATTTTCCATACACAAGATTTTAGCTTAAATTATTGTTATTATGTGGAACAAATCTGGATTGTCATGAATGTAAGGAATCAATTATAAGAACAAAACTGAAACAATCCTTAACATTAAAAAAGGCTGAGTTTGGGCAAACTTAGCTGCTGTTCAGTTATTTCTTTTGTTTCCGCAGCTTCTTTTGTTGCCCTCTAATTACGCTGTCAACAGCTGGCCTCTTCATCTTCATCTTTGTTGTATGACACCTAAAACAAAATTAAAAAAATACAGTACATTGCGATATATATGAGGTACTGTAAGACTGAGATCCAAATATTTATGTGCTCACAGTTTAATTAAGACCTGACTGTAAGCTGGTTGAAATGTTAAAAGAGAAGACTTGATAATGGAAGGTGCTTGTATACTATTGATAAATATGTTACATAAATCTTGAGCTTACAGTAGATTAAATCAAGGTTTTCCTTCCTCTATAAGTGTATCAACAACTCTTGAATTGGAGGATACACTGTGTATATCACGGTTTTTAGCCAAATTTAGACATTAGAAATACTAAAAAAGACACTTAAAACATTTAAGGAACATTTAAATAATAGAGTAAACACAAAAGAATATACGGATGGACAAAAATTGAAGATCAACACGGATTGCCATACAGTCAGGCTGAAACACACAGGAGACATATCAAACTCATGCACACTGGCTGCCTCGTTGGAGTTTTTGTCAAGAACTTTGACTGGGATCAGAGAGAACTGCTATATTTATTTCGTTTGAACAAGTGAGGCGAGAGAAACTTGTTACTCGCAAATCAAATTGTTTAGGCACGCACACTGGGCAACCTAAATTGTTTCAACTTTGCTTTAGCCAGAATTCATTTCATGCCATGACTGAGTGATCCATTCGTGTATGATTCGTGATGATAAAGTTCATTCAAAAGCTTTTGTCTAAATACAAGAATTTACTTTGTATAATATAAGGTTACTTGAATTCGATTACTCACCAAATAATCTTGTATACGGCTAATCTGTCCTTTGAATTCTTCCCCGTTGAAACATCCACAGTAAGACTTTCTTTTAACTCCAAATCTTCGCCAAGAATAACTTGTTTCTCGTTAATGACACTCACGCTGTTTTCTTCTGGTCAGAGGACCGCAGCGAAAACCATTCTGATAAAATTTTGGAAGTGAAATCTACTAAAACGCACGAGCGATCAGCCGTTAACGCTGAATTCAAAGATGGGCGCCAAAAGAGAATTAATAACGCGATCTTTGTCACGTTCAGTCACGAGGATAGTCACGTGAAAATTTGCGTGCTGTGATTGGTTCAGTTGATCAGTTGAGGAGAGAATGGAAACGGGAGAAGAAGGAGAGAGAGACTGGCAACGAGGTTGCCAGACCAGTCGCTTTATATGGCAAGTCTGTTTCCCTTTCCACGCTGTTTTGGTGGTCTTTTGAAAGATGGGTCTTGCTTCAAAAGGAAAAAACTACACAAACTTTTTACGAATAAATCAAGGAGGAAAATGGAACGTACTTTAACTGGTTGATCTGTTCCCGACGGTTGTCAAGATAAAGGATCATGAGGCACTTGAATCAAGTTCACTGCAAAGGTAAGGAATCCAATTTTATAGGGATTTTCTGTTATGATAACCTATAATTGTAAATTATAAATCAAACTAAGCAATGCATTGTGTGCTCTTTAAAAACCCCAAAAGCCGAAATTCACCTAAAAGGTTTCAGATCGACCTGAGGAAACGAGATAAATTCTGCGAAATGAGCTTAAGCTTGTTGTATTAGTCCACCAAATCTATTTCAACACCCAGTCAGCACAATGCAGCAAGTATAAATTTGCGATGCTTGTCATTTTTTCCTTTGAATTATTTATAAGGATTAGCATGATATGAGATCTATAGTCTTTTCAATACATCAAGATGTAGGTTTTTTTTATTTGCATTGTCATTTATTTATGTCAGTTATTTATTTGTTTCCCACTAACTCATAATCTTTTTGATTCTTTTGATTTTGTTGCGTCATGAATTAAAGTGACCGCGAGGACAAGGAAATACAAGAAACATATTGATGATCCCACTATACCCATACCAAAATCTACAAGATTCGACCACATAAATCGCTTAAAGCAGTCTTCACAGGCCAGTTGACGTCATCTCCCTCTCTTGCATCCCTTTTTCCTGGATATCATTTCCAACACCATGAACAGAACACCTCACAGTTTTCGGCTCACCTGAGGGAGATGGCTGTTGGCAAAAATGTTGTGGATGACTTTGATGGATTATGGAGTGAACCTTTATGCAAGAATTGAAGTTTCACAGAAGCATTTGATAAAATTGAGTTGCCAATACCTGAAAAGACTACAAAAATACCAATTGATGTAATACACAACAACTCAGATTTGTCCACAGACAGTGATTCAGATAATGATGTTGAAGTTTCAGTTGCGACTCCTCTGAAGAAATTGAGAACTCTGACACTGATGACCATTCACTGGACTCCCCTGATGAAAGTGAAACTAATGGTTCCCAAGAAAAAAACATTTTCTGCCAAAGAATATGCCTGTATGGCTATTCTGGCCTTAATTTCAAGACATTGTATGACAATGAGAGGCTGCTAAAGATATCCTTGTTTAAATGAAACTACCGGTAATTTGTCCAGAGAATGTCACAGTACAGTTTTACAAATGTACAGCAAGTGTGTGGAAACTGTGAGCTTTTCATTTATGACATCTGTGAGAGATGTCTTCCTCTTTTTCCTAAAGTCATACAGGATCAAGTCAAAAATTGTTCAACAGTGGGCTGTGATGGGTATGTGTGTGAATCTACAATTATATTAAATATATACGTGCATATATATACTTTTGGTTTTATTGAAATTGTAAATAATATATATTCATTTATGATGACAGAATTTTTTGCTTAATCTATTTATCAAATCTAAGAGCATCTATTTTTCTATCAGTTAAACTCTGGGTGTTTGATTTATGGGTCCATACAGGCACATATACACTAACAAATCATGTTGGATCTAAAAAGCAATATTATCAGTGCTATAGTTTTATGTTGAGTTGTCAGACTTAAACTGGAATTAATGTACATTTGTCTGGAAATAATTATCTTGGAGCTTGACAACAATAAAAAGGTATGGAACTACAGAGAAATGATCGTGTTGATTTTTACTAATTCACAGAAACTGATTCATGCACTGAGTTCATCTTTAATTTTGACATTTTGGGAAATTTATAGAAATTTCCAGCAATATTTCATGTGATTTAGCTATTCCCAAAAACTCCTAGATATTCCAAATACATTTTTTAAAACAGTCTGGGAAGTAATAGGAGTTCCTAGGAATTCCCAATAATTCCCAGTCATACTTTTCACTATTCCCAAATATTCCCAGAAATTCCAAGGTCTTGGATTAAGCATAATTTGCATGGCTTGGAATAACTTGGAATTCCTAGGAATTCCCAATAATTCCCAGTCATACTTCCACTATTCCCAAATATTCCCAGAAATTCCAAGGTCTTGGATAAAGCATAATTTGCATGTCTTGGAATAATTTGGAATTCCTAGGAATTCCTAGGAATTCCCAGACTACTGGGAATTCATTTCGCAGGGGTTAGCTTCGCTGTTATCGTTTTATAAAACCAACTGCTACAAAGCTAACGAAACAAGCGAATTTGATAGCAGTTATCATTATGCTGGTTTGTACGCCAGTGACGTGGTCATGTTTCAAAACAAGAAAATTATCAATCCTTCTTAGTTCTTACTTTCATAAAATTTAAGATCTTCTGCAAGTCATGAAAAAATCCAATCTTTATTTTGGTCCCATATATTACTCAACTCTAGAATTCTGGGTTTTATTTAATCTGCAACAAGATTTTTTTTTTCAAAAGATAGTAACACAACTACTGTTCGGGTGTATTAGTACTGATTAGTATTACTCTACGAGTAAAATTCGGCCCGATTTGACCTGATTAGACGAGTTTCTGTCGCGTTATTCAGATTGCCTGCTTTTAGTTACTGGGGCTGGCATCTGACAAGTCCAGAGATTACAATGACCCGATTAAAAGTGCATTTTCTGCGAATTTTAAGCAAACAGGTATAAATCACAAGAATTAATTGTAGGATATGATCAGTATCTTCTGTACTTATATCAACACGGGGCAGATCAGGCCAGATCAAATTCTGTAACATTACATTTTATTTATAGCACGAGAGCTTATCATCGCGTAACGCTACGTGCGTTAAATAAGGAAAGAAGTTGAATCACTGGAAGACGAATCACCTGGAATTTATTCTCGCTTCCTGGTTTTATATTTCCAGAGTATCAATATCTTTTCAACCCATGAAATAAGGTAACTTACAACAGATTTAAGATTAAAGATCGCTTTTTTTTTTAATACAGTGCCGTGTAAACATTCCTAAAATGCAATTCTAACCTGTGTGACAATCTGTTTTTGGAAACCTTTTGATAAAGGGTCGTAAATACCTGAATTCAACCCTGACATAAAAAACTAATATAATGCGCCCTTTCCGAGAACAAGAAAACAGGTATAAACACAAAAATTAATATTCAGCAAAGGTCAGATCGTGCCAGATCGAGCCTAATCGAAAGTGAAAATGCGCGCCTGTTTTCTTTAGCTAGCAGTTACATTCGCATTATACTTGCATTGCACTTGTTTGGTTCAGTAGGGGATTTCTTCCTGACATGAGGCTGCTCAAAAGGCCTTTAACTACTTTCAGTTTCAGTTAAAGTGTTTCATGTATAGGTAAATACATGAAGAGAGTTTCATAATAGAACTTGTAGTCTGTGTGCAAAATTTGCACAAGGTGGATTTATTTTTAGGAACAGCAGATTCGCATGCTTCGCTACTTTTCTGTTGACGTTTTCGAAAAGCGTGGGAAACTGACTTTTTCTATTGTTAGTGGTTGACCTTTCTGGTTATCCAGACATCTCATGACCACAAATCATTCAAGTTGTAGCCAGTTATTAGCATAACGCTGTATTTCATATTTTACTTTCGGTTTCAGTTGATTTGCAGTTTCCGCTCGGAACATTGGCTAGCATTACCAAACGAAACGAAAGGATATCAAAAGACTCAAGACTCCGCATGAGATTAAACACAGACCGATTGTAAATACGTGCAAATTGCTACAAGGACAAATTTTAATAAATTGTTGCTAGAACACCGCGGATTTAACCAATGCGAGAGCGATGAACAACGTGTTAGACGGATCAAACCCAATGGACATAACTTGATAAAATCCTTACCGTGGACATTTTTTCTTTCACTTCCAGTTGGATCCAGTTGATTTGAGATTTGCATTGGAGACAAAACGAGGGAACTTCAAATACTCTCATGAGTCCTGAGATGTAACACGACCAATTTGTAAGTATATACAAGTCGTTTATGTGTCTCTGATATCAGAAAAGAAGATGTTAAGTCTTATATCATTTTCGAACTTGTCAAGTCAATTGTAATCCGAATTTACAGTAGCGAGCAAACCACTAATTACTTTTCTCTGCTCCAGCGCAAGTGGATTCGCAATTAGGTTTGAATTGATTTCCATGATCCATGACATGAAAGAAAGCTTCCATGATTATCATTTGCTGAACAAAGACTCCATTATACTTGTCTCCATACCTTTGTATGGTTGGAAGAATTTGCTTCAATGTTGACATCTTTCCTTTGGTGATCGTTCTCGTATTTCATGTAAACGGCATCTTCAAATCTGATTTGATCACTGCTGCATGTATACCAATGTAAAGCATTGTGGCACAATTCATCGTTGCTTACAAATTATACTGCTGAGAGCAACGCCGGAAATTAACAACATTCTCTTACGTTATACAAATAGACTTATTCCAACTCAAGCTTTTTGCTTAATTGCCACTTTACATAATTCTCAATGAAAAGAAGAGAAATAAATTCTCGTTTTCACTGGGTCCTTAATTTAGTGAAACGAAATTTGACCCTTGTGTTTTCTTAGTCTGCTTTGTCTACAAATTTCAGTAACGTTTCACCAGCACATTTTATTTTTTTTAAAATTAACACCCTGTCTGCCGTCGTGAAGAATTTGGAATGTTGAATTTCAGTAATATTTTGTGTAGACCTTTACCATGCGAAGCATCTCAAAACACAACTGTTGCTTTAATAAATTGTTGTTAGAACTCGGATTTAACCAATGCGAGAGGGATGAAGAACGTGTTAGACGGAACAAACCCAATGAATATAACTTAATATAATCCTTACCGGACACATTTTGACTTTCAATATCAGCAGGAGCCATAATCGGGGACGGAGACCGTAAGTCTTGGGATCCGCGCGCACCTATGATATGGGACAATTTTTCTATTTTTAGAACAAATTGCGCCATCCTGACGTCATATATGCGCGCGGATCCACGCACATGTCGGGGGCTCTCGCGTGGATGTTGTCACGTTGCGTGATCAAATGTTGAGAGTTGAGAGAACTTGAGAGATTCTCTTACGTATTTTTCATAGCGATGGCAGGGAATAAGGCAGGGAATACGAACCAGGACGCTTATATGTAGTTTTATGCTCTGAGCTAACGGAAAAGGTGGGTTTTTCAGGGTCGAAAACAAGACTTCAATCTCTCGCTGGGAATGAATAATAAGATCTGCTCGCGCTAGTTGTAAGCTTACGCGTATGTTTTTGCGTTAGTTCTGACTTAAGAATATAGCAAGAAAACTCTCTACTCTGGTATCGAGTTAATTTGTGAGTTTCTCAGACAATGGTTAATCATAACCAAATCCTGTTTTGATGGTTTCTTATTGTTTCTGCTTGTTTGGTGAGTCTGACGCGTACAATTAGCTCATTTGTATAGTGCAGCTCGTGCACTCTCAAGTCCGAGTCGGTGTTTTCAATTGTCCAGAAAGCTTGACAAAGATTTCTTTCGTTATCTTTTGTGCTGAGATGCTGCAACAAATTTCACGAACGCAAAAAAGGCTACTAACATCATGCTGTTTCTTCAACATAAGCATAGTGAAGTTTTACACTGCGAAAATGAAAATAGACAAGGAGTTGTTGTTGATAACTCGATCAACAAAATCGAAATTGTTATTCGAAGTTGAATAAAGAAAGCGTCATCGTAACTTTGCTGATTATTTCTCCTTTATTCACATATTTTCAGCTTAGCTTGTAATACGTTCTCAAACATTTATCAATCTTAAACATATTTAAAACTATAGAGTTATTGTTTGAGTTCGATGTACGCTTTCACACGAAAGTGCGGCGGAAGCACAATTTGTCATGTTTACCGTGACTGTACAAAACACGCATCGGCGGGCGCTCTCATTCATCGACAATAGAGAATTCACTGGATTTTTACACGAATAAAACTGAGCAGTATCTACGGACGTAAAGTTATTGGACCTTGATGAAACATCAAGCGTTGCTTACAATTCAGGCGAAACTCAAACTGACCAAACTAGCAATTATTTTGTTTTACTTTTCAGTTGCGATAGACTAACAAATTCCTCGCAAGCGTGTGGCAAGAGGAGCTAGGAAACTATGAAGTCCTGAAGCTCTGCTATATCTAAATATATTCAGCTAGTTTTTTGCTGTGTAATGGAAAAGCTTAGATATATATAAGCTTAAAGCGGAACATACCTAAATTCGACACTGTCTTACTTCACTCAAACTGGAGCAACTTACGACGAAAATACTTAAGCAAAATTCCAACAGACGTAAACGCGTTGAGTTGTGGGCCAAAAACATGGAAAATGTCGGGAATTTCGGACGCCATTTCCCCCGCGCGACATCTGCAAAAATCCTCGCAGCATGTACGCGCGTGTGCCGCAGGCGATGGCGCAATTTGTTCTAAAAATAGAATTATTGTCCCATATCATGGGGACAACCCCAATACTAGAAATGGCGCGCGCTTACGGTCTCCGTCCCCGATTATGGCTCCTGATATCAGTTGATTTGAGATTTGCATTGGAAACAAAACGAGGGAACTTCAAATACTCTTATGAGTCCTAAGATGTAACACGACCAATTTGTAAGTACATTAGGGTCAGTTTTGTGTCTCCGATAGCAGAACAGAAGATTTCAAGTCTTGTATCATTTTTCAAGTTGATTTACCTGTCCATAAGCTTAACTTACAGTATTAGGCAATAAACCACTAATTACTTCTCTCTGCTCCCGTGGAATTGGATTCGCAATGTTTGATTTGATTTCCATGATCCGTAGCACATTAAAGAAAGCTTCCATGATTGTCATTTGCCGAACAAAGACTCCATTATACTTGTCTCCACACCTTTGTTATGGCTGGAAGAATTTCTTTCAATGTTGACATCTTTCCTTTGGTGATCGTTTTGGTATTTCATCTAAACGGCATCTTCAATTTCTGTCTTGCTCTTTTAGAGAAATATCTGATTTGATCACTGCTGCATGTATACCAACGCAAAGCACTGTGAAACAATTCATTCTTCTTTACAAATTATACTGCCGAGAGCAACGCCGGAAATTAACAACATTCTCTCGCGTTATACAAACAGACTTATCCCAACTCAAGCCAAATATTTCTTTTTGCTTAATTGTAAAGAAGCATTACACAATTCACAGTGAAAAGAAGAGAAATAAATTCTCGTTTTTGCGGGCTGCTAAATTTAGAGAAACGAAATTTTAGATGTCTAGTTGACCCTTGTGTTTTCCCAGTCTGCTCTGCTTACAAAGTCGTTCATTATTCGGAATATCAGAATTTCAGTAGGGTTTCATCAGCACATTTATTTTTCATTTTTTTATAATAAACCTGTATGCTGTCGTGAAGAATTTGGAATGTCGAATTCAAGTAATATTTTGTGTGGAGCTTCACCATGAGAAGCATTTCGAAATACAACTGTTCACCACTGTTGTCTGTGAGCAAAATTTGTACAAGGTCAATGTATTTGAGAATAAGCAGGAACAGAATCTTTGAATTCGTATGTTTCGGCAATTTCGGTTGTCTTTCAAAACAGAGTAAAAACGGTTCCTGACCGGTCAGAAATTAGCTTCGCTGTTATCGTTTTATAAAACCAACTGTTACAAAGCTAACGAAACAAGCGAATTTCATGGCAGTTATCATTATGCTGGTTTGCACGCCAGAGACGTGGTCATACTTTAAAACAAGAAAATTATCAATCCTTCTTAGTTTTTAATTTCATAAAATGTAAGATCTTTTACAAGTTCTGAGAAAATCTAATCTTTCTTTTGGTCCCATATATTACTAAACCGTAAAATTCTGAGTTTTATTTTATCTGCAACAAGACACTTTTTAAGAATAATAACACAACTACTGTTCGGATGTATTACTCTAAGAGTAAAATTCGGCCCGATTTGACCCGATTAGACGAGTTTCGGTCCCGCGATTCACATTCCACGGGCTGGCATCAGACAAGTCCAAAGATCACAATGCGCCGATTGAGAGGAGTTTTTGTTGCGCTATGCAGATTCCATGCTTTTATTTACGAGGGTTGGCATCAGACAAGTCCAGAGATCACAATGAGCCGATTAAGAGTGCATTTTCTGCGGATAAGCAAACAGGTATAACTTTGGGTATAAATCGCAAGAATTAATTGTACGATATGATCAGTATTTCCTGTACATATATGAACTTGTGGCAGATCAGGCCAGATCAAATTCATGACATGTATAACATTACACGCGTCACGCTACTTGCGTTAAATAACGAAGCAAGTTGAATCACTCGAAGACGGATCACCTACAATTCATTCTCGCTGACTTGTTTTAGATTCCTTTGGTATCAATATCATTTCAACCCATGAAATAAGGTAACTAACAACAAACTTAAGATTAAAGTTCGTTTTATTTTAATACAGAGCCGTGTAAACATTCTTGAAAAGGAATTCTAACCTGTATGACAATCTGTTTTTGGAAACATTTTAATGAAGGGTCGTAAATACTCGAATTCAACCCCGACATGAGAAGAAATGGGGGATCATAATGAGCCGTTAAAAACTAACATGTAATGCGCACTTTCCGTGAACAAGAAAACAGCTATAAATCACAAAATTAGTATTGAGCAAAGGTCAGATTGGGCTAGATCGAGCCTAATCAAAAGTGAAAATGCGCTCCTGTTTTCTTTAGTTAGCATTGCACGCGGGTTACACTTTTTTGGTGCAGCAGTGGATTTCTTCGCACTCTAAAATACGTGACACGAGGTTGCCCGAAGGGCCTTTGACTACTTTCAGTTTCAGTTGAATGTCAAGTTTAACAAGTTTTTTCATGTATATGTACATAAGGAGTGTTTCTTAACAGAACTGTAGTTTGTGTGCAAAATTTACACAAGGTGGATATACTTTTTGGAAAAGCAGATTAGCATGCTTCGTTAATTTCAGTCGCCTAGCAAAAGATAATTGGATAATGGTTCCTAGCACTGCAATGCAAATCTAAGGAATACGGGCGTACATGTTCCTAGTGAAATGAGAAAGCGCATGAAAGCGCGAGCAGTTGCTAATTTTTTTTCGTACTCGTGTTATTTGCAAAATTCTTTGATTGAAACTGCTCGTACAATTTGAGAGAATTTTCGAATATCACTCGCTTTGTAAACCCTTCATTGCACTTTCAAACTCCCTCAAAAATACTTTTGTTGTTGCTCATTTTTTAAACTCCAAATTCTGCATATTTTAATTACGATATCCAGTGTAGGGTTATGCTGATGTAAACAAAGATGAAATTTTCCTCTTTTAATTTCCTGGGCCATATTTGGTTTGGTTGCCTGCTGTTCATGGCCAAGTTAGGAATATTACACTGTATATATCAGTGCTATACGAATGCCAGGGGTATGGGGCCGGGCAAGGGGAATAGAGGGACGGGAAAACCAGTAAAAGGCATTTACTGATATTGACTTAGTCGAAACACCATTTATTCCCCACCTTTTATTTTGAAACACGACCCAGTACTACTTAAGGTTATAAATAAATTGCCATACATTTTCAATAAAACACCACCAATAATATACAGTCAAACCTGTATTAAGCGGACGCCATATTAAGCACCCTCTATTAAGGTGGTATGGTACCCTAAACTATGGCGATGTTCATGAAAAATTCAATTTCTTGGAAATACAAGACTTAAGACCCTTGAGGACTTGTCAAAAACATTTTGAAACGATCTTGCCGAATTTCCTTCCAGATGAGTGTGAAATTTAAGGAAAGTACACAGTGGTATAAGTTTTTTCACGTGGCAACGGCCATAGCAACGACTGTTTACTATAAGAACGTGACCAAAAATATAGATTATTTTTAACTTATATGAACGAAACTATTTAGAAAAAACTTTTAAGACATGCACAACTCGATTGGTATAATTATTTGTGCAAAGCTTTGCCTCAAATTGCCATCACAGGCTCATTCATTTCCCTTATGACAAGGAATATTTCCCACAACTGCGGTAACTTTTTACAAAATAGAACAACCATTGCACCCCCTCCCCCGAGATCCAGTCTGCACCCCCCCCGCCACTATTTGTGGCTCGTTAAATGCTTAATACTTCGTGTAAAAAACTTAAAGTGCATTTTTCTCAAAAGTTTACTTTTGTACCGAGTGACTTCGCGCCAACATTTCTACTTTGCAAGGTTTTTAAGTAGAATTTCTGAAACTTGGGCTCATCAAAGACCAATAGTGTCGTGATGATATAAACCAAAAAAATCGTAACATTTTAAGGTCTGTCACGTGACATGAGATGATTTGTCCACTGGGTGTGGTAAAAAATAGGGTTATTTCCAAATAAAGCTGTAAAAAGCACTGAAAATAAGAGTAAACTGTCAAAACTTAGGTTCATATCACAGAACAAAACAAAAACTTACATGATATGCATATTTGACAGTCAATTCTTGTTTTGTAAAAGAGCAGGAAGTGTTGGCGTCAATACTATAAAACACTACTTCAAAAGGCTGTGGCTGGTTTCCATAGCAACCATTTTGAGTAAAACTCTAGAAATTTAATTTCTCTTCTTGAGTGCAATAGCACATAATTGATCTTTCTTCACCATATTTAAACAAACTTTTTGGTCCATATTGAGGGTACCATACCACCTTAAACGGACAGCTGTGCAAGTTCCATTATTCTTTTCCCACATTTACTGTAAAAAATACCTTTATTCAACCGACACCTCTATTAAGCGGACGCGGACACCTTAAACATGACATTCCTGTTGTTACAAACCTGTATCAAACGGACACTGCCAAAAGAATGTATGGTTGTTTTTTGTCCACGTTTTAGGATATCGGTCATTTAAATTTGCCAGCAAACTGAGCTGTGACAGAAATGCAATATTTTGTTATTCGGCTTTGTTTTTACAGAGCTTTTGTTTTTGTTTGATTTTGTAAACCTTTCATATGATTCAATCGATATAGATACTGTTACTGTATATTAAATCGCTTCACCTCATGTACTTGTCATTGTTTACGGAAATACGGTATTTCAGAGTTATCGATCGTTCACGAGAATGTTATTTGTTCCTTTCAAAGTCTTTTAATACTGACCAATATCGATATGACCCTTTTAAGGCGAATTCTGACGGAACCTGTTTTCAGCGGACACCATGTATTAAGCGGACACTAGCTAGGGTCCTGAGAGTGTCCGCTTAATACAGGTTTGACTGTAGTCACGTAAGACTTTGTTAATGAACCATCACAATTTCTTTTTTAATTCAAGTTTAATAGGTGTATAGCAGATAGCTGAGAGCTGACACAAGTCAACCAAATACGTCACAATAGTACACGTACATAAAAATTATCAGACAAATTGGTGACGATTGCGGCCAAGAACTTCCTTACAAGAGTCACATTAATTATGAAGAAGACCTTTAATACCACAACAAACAACTTAGCATTGCCAAAGAACTGGGGGACAGAGCAGGAGAGGGAAGTGCTTATGGCAATCTTGGAAATGCTTACAACAGTATGAATGATTTCAAACAAGCTGTAAAGTACCACAACCAACGTCTTAGCATTGCCAAAGAACTGTGGGACAGGGCAGAAGAGGGAAGTGCTTGTGGCAATCTTGGCAATGCTTACCAGAGTCTCGGTGATTTTAAACAAGCCGTAAAGTACCACAACCAACATCTTAACATTGCCAAAGAACTGGGGGACAGGGCTGGAGAGGGAAGTGCTTATGGCAATCTTGGCAATGCTTACCACAGTCTGGGTGATTTTAAACAAGCCGTAAAGTACCACAACCAACATCTTAGCATTGCCAAAGAACTGGGGGACAGGGCAGGAGAGGGAAGTGCTTATGGCAATCTTGGCATTCCTTACCACAGTCTGGGTGATTTTAAACAAGCCGTAAAGTACCACAACCAACATCTTAACATTGCCAAAGAACTGGGGGACAGGGCAGGAGAGGGAAGTGCTTATGGCAATCTTGGAAATGCTTACCAGAGTCTGGGTGATTTTAAACAAGCCGTAAAGTACCACAACCAAGATCTTAGCATTGCCAAAGAACTGGGGGACAGGGCAGGAGAGGGACGTGCTTATGGCAATCTTGGCATTGCTTACCGGAGTCTGGGTGATTTTAAACAAGCCGTAAAGTACCACAACCAACATCTTAGCATTGCCAAAGAACTGGGGGACAGGGCAGGAGGGGGAAGTGCTTATGGCAGTCTTGGCAATGCTTACCAGAGTCTCGGTGATTTTAAACAAGCCGTAAAGTACCACAACCAACATCTTAGCATTGCCAAAGAACTGGGGGACAGGGCAGGAGAGGGACGTGCTTATGGCAATCTTGGCATTGCTTACCACAGTCTGGGTGATTTTAAACAAGCCGTAAAGTACCACAACCAACATCTTAGCATTGCCAAAGAACTGGGGGACAGGGCAGGAGAGGGAAGTGCTTATGGCAATCTTGGCAATGCTTACTGGAGTCTGGGTGATTTTAAAGAAGCCGTAAAGTACCACAACCAAGGCCTTAGCATTGAGAAAGAACTGGGGGACAGGGCAGGAGAGGGAAGTGCTTATGGCAATCTTGGCATTGCTTACCACAGTCTGGGTGATTTTAAACAAGCTGTAAAGTACCACAACCAACATCTTAGCATTGCCAAAGAACTGGGGGACAGGGCAGGAGAGGGAAGTGCTTATGGCAATCTTGGCATTGCTTACCAGAGTCTCGGTGATTTTAAACAAGCCGTAAAGTACCATAACCAACGTCTTAGCACTGCCAAAGAACTGGGGGACAGGGCAGGAGAGGGAAGTGCTTATGGCAATCTTGGCATTGCTTACCACAGTCTGGGTGATTTTAAACAAGCCGTAAAGTACCACAACCAAGATCTTGGCATTGCCAAAGAACTGGGGGACAGGGCAGGAGAGGGAAGTGCTTATGGCAATCTTGGCATTGCTTACCACAGTCTGGGTGATTTTAAACAAGCCGTAAAGTACCTCAACCAACATCTTAGCATTGCCAAAGAACTGGGGGACAGGGCAGAAGAGGGAAGTGCTTATGGCAATCTTGGCAATGCTTACCAGAGTCTGGGTGATTTTAAACAAGCCGTAAAGTACCACAACCAAGATCTTAGCATTGCCAAAGAACTGGGGGACAGGGCAGGAGAGGGACGTGCTTATGGCAATCTTGGCATTGCTTACCACAGTCTGGGTGATTTTAAACAAGCCGTAAAGTACCTCAACCAACATCTTAGCATTGCCAAAGAACTGGGAAACAGGGCTGAAGAAGGTCGTTCATGCTTTTGCTTAGGACGCGATTTTGAATTGTCAGGAAATTTGCTGAGAGCTCTTGATTATTACCGATCCAGTGTAAAATTGATCAATGACACGAGGGCTCTCCTTCAGTCCGAAGATGATTGGAAAATATCTTATCGTAATTGGTGGTCAGACGCTTACACTGCGCTTTGGAGAACTTTGCTAAGGCTTCAAAAGACTGCTGAGGCTTTGTGTGTTGTCGAGCAAGGACGAGCACAAGCCTTAGAGGATCTTATAAAGGAACAATATGGCTCTAAATTGTTAACGATTGGCTCACCTGAAGATGATGTAACGATCGCAAGCATGTCAAGTGGTATATTTATGCAAACGCTGGTGTTAGCACTAGAAAGTAACAAAATCCATTTCTGGCTACTTAACAAAGAAAGGGAGGTTCAGTACAGGAGGAAAGAAATAGAACGCGAAGATGCTGTTACCTTCTTAGAGTGTGTAAGAAAAGATGTTTTTAAAGAGTACAAAATTGATGGAAGAGTTGCCTGTGAAAATCGTTCTCTGGATGAGCAAACAAACAAAATTTTTCCCAGCAGAGAATTCATCGAGGAAAGAGAAAAAACAGTAGCCTGCAACAACAATTCTTTGCGCCTCTTTCATAATTGTGTCATTGCGCCCATTGCAGACTTACTTGAAGGCGACGAATTGATCATTGTCCCCGACGGTCCATTATGTTTGGCTCCGTATGCTGCATTTTTAGATGATAAATTCAAGTATCTAAGTGAATCTATCAAGATACGAATTCTTCCCTCGTTGACGACTCTGAAACTGATCGGGAACTTTCCTCAAGACTACCACAGGAGCAGTGGAGTATTGCTCGTGGGAGATCCATGTGTTGAAGAAATTCGAAACGACCAAGGCGAAGCCATTTTATCGCCCTTGCCATATGCCAGAGAAGAAGTGAAGACGATAGGAGAAATGCTCAGTGTCGTACCTCTCACTGGAAATAAAGCAACTAAAGAGGAGGTGCTGAAAAGAATCGGTTCAGTTGCCTTGGTACACATTGCAGCGCATGGCAATATGGAAACTGGTGAAATTGCTCTGGCTCCGAATCCCGCACGGATATCGAAGATCCCTGAAGAGAAAGATTTTGTGTTGAAAATGGCGGATGTGCGAGCGGCGAAGCTGCGTGCAAGGCTAGTTGTGCTAAGTTGCTGTCACAGTGCACAAGGAAAGGTTACGCCTGAGGGTGTGGTCGGTATTGCAAGGTGTTTCCTGGGTGCTGGTGCTCGCTCGGTTCTCGTGTCACTCTGGGCAATTGATGACGAGGCAACAATGGAGTTTATGAAAAGTTTCTATAGGCGTTTGAGTCTTGGATGTAGCGCAAGTGTAGCTGTTCATCGGGCTAGGAGGTGTCTAAGAGAGTCAGAGACGTTTGGTGCGGTAAAACACTGGGCTCCGTTTGTTCTCATCGGCGATGACGTGACCACAGAATTTGAAGAAAGCCAGTGAAAACATCGTGAGTAAACCTTTTTTTTAATCTTTAAGGACGCAACATTTATTTTTAGCTTATAAAAGTGCTAAATAAATATAAAAGTTGTTAATTATTATTCTGAACAGCGTCCTTCATGGAAGTGCAAAGTGAGCAGCTCGCGAATGCTTGTGCCATTACCTAAGTGCGTGCAGTTCTTTGATCATTAGAGATTTCGCCTTTTTTCACCTCAAAAGAGAAATTTTATGAAAAAAATAGTACGGGTCCAACACAACAATTAAAAGCACGCCCTCAACTGATGCGTGTTTCTGTTGTACGAATTCAGACGATCTTTACAACTGCTTCCAGTGTTACGTGCATAGGCGACATCGTTCGACCATCTTTCGACATGTAAACGGCTGAAAGATCGTTTAACTGTATAACTGGCAATTTTTCCGGTTTTTTAGCGGAACAAATAACCAATATCCTCAACCTGACCTCAAATGAATGAAGGAGGTTGTGGACTTGTCAGGTTTCTCCATTTACGGGATAATTGAAACGATTTTAGTGTTGTCGGTCGGCTGTCAATGGTGACTTTCGGTAGAATTGGGCCGCTACCGGTCAGTGAATATTCGAAAGATGTAAACATTCAAAACAGTCAATTTATCTCCCACAGAATGTTTTCTTGATACTCCTAGCCTTAGTTTGATGTCAAATAAATCCATCGTTTATAGCTAAAAGTCGAGTTCGGTCGTAAAGAAACCAGTTGTGGTTACATTTTTTACGTAGGCCAGGTTACATAGCATGTCGGGAAATGGCATGTTGAAAGACGGTCGCTATGCAAGTAACGGTGAAAGCGGGTGTGAAAAGAAACCAGAACCTGTCTCGACGAAGTCACGCGTGATCTGCCATCTGCGCGCGCAACCTGAACATGAAACATGAAGTCTATTTCTCTACAGATGTACTTAAAGCAATATTGTGCGTAAAGCAATCCTGTTGCTATCGAATTATAGAAACACTCGTGGAAGTTTGTGAGAACTGGAAAGAGCTGTGGAAACATTAGCCTGTCGGCCTTTGTTCCCACAACATTTCTCGTTTTCCGACTTCTTTAACTCGATAGAAACAAGGTGCTGTTTGACAGAATTCTTGGTCACCATTATTTTGTCAATAAAAGGTAGTTTTCTCATTTCTCTTTCTGTTTCAGATGCTGAATGATCAAGAAAAGAGAAAGCTCCTTGGTAATTAGTTACCTTATAACATGAAATTTTCGCGCTACGTTAATTTCGCGAATTTCGCGAAATTAAAGTGACGCGAACAATAAGTGTCCCGCACATAACATGACGCGAAAGTTAAGTGACTCAAATTATGTTACTGTTGACATATAGTCCAGCAGTTGCGCGTTTGTTAATTTTGACGTTATCGTACCTTTGATATCGATTAAGTCGGTTTACTAAGTTGGAGGACTTGTTTAACTAACATTGTTAAGAAAATCAATGGGGGGTTACTCGAAAACGCGAAGTTAAAGTGATTCAAAATACAAATTTTTGCAAAATCGCGGAATTTAGGTGTCGCGAAATATGCGCACCTCAAAATCGCTAATTAAACGTGTCGCGAAAATTTCATGTAATAAGGTAAGGTATTTTCTGTATCCTTTTTTCCAATGTGTGTATGATATGATGCTAAAACCAACCAAAAGCTAATCTTTTGCTATATCGTTATATGTTTCCAAACAGAGAACAGTTGCTGTCAGAGCAAAGCTCGAGGGAAAAAGTCATGTAAGCTGAAGTTGATCTGTTCTCTTCCAAGGAAAGAGCTGTTAAATCCAGAGGTCTTGTCTGCCTGAGAGTGGACAATGAGACTTATTCAAGTACTTTTATTGTATTTCTGTTTTCGTTGCAAATCATTGCCAAAGCAAGTTCCAGATTTGGACAAGTTTTAAGTAAATCAATTTTACTTGTTGTGTAAGTGTAAAATACAAAGAAAATAGCAAATAGTTATTAGTCACTTTGAAATTGAAAGGTAAGCCAAAAAAGGATAATTTTAATTCTCGCGGGACGTGATGAGAAAGCTTAAGTTAGATTTACTTGCCATTTCCATTTTCTAGAATGAAATTATAATTTAGAGTCAAGTGAATAGTGTTTTGTTATACCTTCCAATTAAATTACGTTTTCCGATTGGAGGAGAACGTTTCACGTCCCGTGGGTCAAAACTCACTAACTCCCTAGGGCGAACAAAACTCATTAACTCCCTAGGGAAACAACAACTTGAACTTTCGACTCGCACGTGATCAGGTCGTGCACCTTGAAACGGCCGCAAATTTGTGTGCCAGTCGGCCTGATGTCAAATCAGGCAACGTTTCTCACTAGAGAAGGCATTCATTATTCAAGAAAAGGGATTTTTAAATTGGGCAAAAACATATTAGATTAACAAAGGGGAAAATTTGAACATTTTGTCTCTTCAAGCTTTTAATTTGGCGCCAAAAATAGGTCGCCCTCGTTCGGCCATTCGTCAGGTAGGAAGATAATTGTGTCATTTACAACAACATATGCTGTTCTTCGTCAAATCAAATCTTGAATTCTCGAGGTAAGCATTAGAAGAAGGCAAAGCAACTTAAGTATTGTCTTTATTTGTGTAGGCTGCGAAGAAAAAGACTGTTATCGTACGCGTGTCGTTTCGGTAGGACAGCTCGGTTTGACTGCCGCTCATACTGCAATCACAGCCACCGTAGGCGTCAAGCAAATTTTTTTTTCGCAGTTTTTTTCTATTTTTCATTCGGGAGGTATGACAAAACACTTAATGACTGGCCCCTCAGGAAAACAGTAAATTTTGTTTCCCTTCGACCCTCAACATCGAGGGTCTCGGGGAAACAAAACTCACTGTTTCCGTTGGGCTGGTCATTAAGAGCTTATTGTCAGTCGATTGTGTTATAAGTCAGGTCCTTTGAAAGCGATTGGTCATTATAGCAGTGCAATGCAATGGCAAATCTACTAGGGCTAAGTTATATAGTAATGTCGCTTTCAGTTAAAGATTTAGTTTACTTCTTTTTTTAATTTCTAGCGTCTTAAGTCTAAACACAGGTTTTTATGTTTAAGAAATCATCGAGATGTGTTTTTGAGAATTTCGTTACTATTATTGCTATTAATATTGCAAATATTGTTAGAGAATTAGAATTTAATTCAGAATTATAATTTGATTTATGTCCTGTAGAAACGTCTCGTACGGAAGTGATTATTTCTTGTCAATTTATCTTTGCTGATATTGTGTGTGATTATTGTAATAAATCTGCATATGGAAGTTTTTAGATGACAAAGGACCCTGTATTGTATCGCACTGGTTATTAATTATGTGTCATATTAAAACCGTTTATATTGTCCCAGACATCACTAACGTTTTATATTTATATGTCGTATTGTTCTCGCGTTTTGGTTCGTTCTTACGCATGATCTATTGGAGGACAGACGTATAGATGAAGTGCTTAAATGTTTTCGTTTCTTTATTTTATAAAACAAAATCGATTCCACGTTGCCATGCGTCTGTTCAATAATAGATCACAGATGACGTCAAAGTGTGGTAAGAACATCAGTGACACACTCACCTTATGGTTCGTGCGCCGCTTTTTTGTTGTAGCCTTTACCACATTTTGATGTCATCTGTGATGTATTTTACTGAACAGACGCACAGTAATTTAGAATCTATCTGTTAAATTGATTAAAATGCCGAAGAAGTGAACGACTACTGTAATTCAATGACTGGGGCACTATCCAAGGTGTGCATTCATTGTAATACTATTTTCATGAGGCCTTTGATTTAAAATGATCAGTAACCTTTGAAAGTCAACCAGTGAAAACTTATATCATTGCAAATTCAATCTATCCATCTATAAATCTATCAATCAATCATGCAATCATTCACTATAATCTATATATCACAATGATCTATATAGTTTGAATTAGAGATGAAAATGTATTTTTATTTGTACCTTTTAAATGTTTGAAATCCAAGCTGGCAGACCCAAGATGGAGGACACTTTAAAATCTGTGATGTCATTTTGAATTTCTGTGACGTCGAGATCGACATGTATTATACTAAAGTAAACATTTTTTTAAACCCTCTACACCCGACAAAAATTTTATTGTTATTGAGTGAATACCCTTTTGAGGTACATAGGGCACCACCCACCCCTTTCCAGCTCTCTCCTCCCCGCCCCCCCCCCCCCCCCTCTCCCATGCAGGCTCACAAACAAACAAAAAAGAAGGAAAACAAGTTTTAGAAAAACATTCGATTCCTAGAACAGAAATTTAGGTATAATGGGTCCAAAAATACTGTTGCTCTAGCAATGTTAAATGAGAAACAGTTGACACATCCTAATTTTGCGAGGGACAAATGAGCAGCTTGAACTGAAACTTTTATTAAGGTTACTGTAGACCTTCAGGGGTTCCTTCCGGAAAATGCTTTCTTTACGCGCTGCTTTAAAGAAAACCACGGCAAACTATATATCAATGTAAAGCTAATAAACTGTAGAACTCGAAAATAACAATATATTTTGCTATTTCTGTTTTGATAGGCACACGCAAACCTAAAAACGCAAAAATGATCGTACTTGCTAAACTGAATTACCAGCCTTTGTGTTACCGCGGACATCAAAACTGACTGGACATTATCAATCAGGAGATGATGGGCTAACAAAGGGTGTGAGGCTTTTTCGATATTCCTATTGGTTGCTTAGAAAATCTCTTTCAAAGTTGGACAATAGAAAATTTTCTGACTGCTGTTACTCAATGGGACGTCACAGGAAAAATATTTCGATTTTCGCAAAAGCCTCTCACTCTTTGGTGCGCGACGAACATTTTGGCCAAGTATCGTGGAAATCCGATAAATCTACATACCCTATTAATTCATTTGAATAGAGGTAATTCACGCAAAAATAAACCTTAATTTTTCGGCCGCGAACGAAATTTACAGTTTTCGCACTACACTGAGGCGGTTGTTTACGTGGCCATGCCGCCAACCAATGAAACACAGCTTTCAACTCCCAGGCGGGCTACAGTAACGCTCCCCGGGAATGAATGTGCGATGTTTATATTTACAGAATATCTTTATATCTTACATCATCTGCTGTGAAATATTCAGTATCTAAACCGATCGAATCTGTAGATAAATGGTAAAGAAGGAAAAGGGAAAAAAGAGGAATACTAGCGGAATAGCCTTGAACAGGCATACTCGGCGAGCCGAGTCGAGTGCGGATATTTACACATTTACGAAAAAAACTAAACGCGCAATGCATCGGCCTGTTTGTTTTAGTAGAATATGGAAAAACACTCTATAAAGAAGGGGAAAGCAGCGTTTGGAGAAGCTGCCTTGTCAGATGTCAGCCAAATTCGTCGGTAATTCCGCGGCAGTCAACTTCTGTGCCAGAAGAAGCTAGAGCAGGACATCGACGAAACATTCGCTTGCGATTTGCGCTTGCGTTTAAATGTGGGAACGCGAAGCGTTTAGTCTATCACTTAAGAGAAGAAAGCAATCAACAAAAGCGAAGATTTCTCTGCGAGAAATTGCAAGAAGTAAACAAAAAAAGCGAAATACGACTCCGCGGATGAGATCAGTTGCCGCCAAAATTGTTACTGCTCAACTCAAAGGTTGACACATTTTAATTGGCTTATCACGGTTTGCGGTTCATTGACTCGTTTTAAGAATTTGCGTTTTTGTGGATAACTGGTTCCCTTTTTAAGTTTTTGAATTAATTTCTTTTGGAAAATTCAGATAAAGTAAAAGTCTTGAATTTGGTGTAAAAAAATAATTTTGGACAAAATAGGCTCTTGAAGGTCTACAGTAACCTTAAGTAATGACCTGTAATGGGTCTGGGGCTCGCGTCTGTTAGATATAAGGGGACGCGTAAAGGTCTCAGTAACAAAAGGAGTGCCGAACGAGGTCCGTAACTGGCTTATTAAACGAACCAAACAATGACCACATCCTTAAACCCAACAACAACAGTTATGTTACGTCAGTTGTCAGTACCAATCAAAGAAAAGCAAGAGACTAAACTCCCTGGAAGCTACGACGGGGCAAATAGAAACCAAAATTTGGAATTGAGGTCAAGTAGTTTTTCAATCAGTTTGGTAGCTAATTGAAAGTTGACTATCGTTGGCAAAGAAAAGAAAGCCGCTCACTTCACTTTATTGATTTGTTTCAATAATGTTTCTGCTTACAAATGAGCTCGAGGTCTTTATTTCAGTTAACAAGTTTAATTACAGCGCGCTTGGACGTTCAAGCCCGTAAAAAAGTAACAACAGAACTTAGGAAGCAATTATTAATGAGTTTTTCTCTTGTCAGAATACGCTATTGGTGCCCATGCCCTCCTCGGTTTAACTCTTCTTGGATAGACTTCTTGAATATTCAGTTTCATCTGAAAAGCAGTATTCCCTCATGGCTTCGCAAATTTTTTTCTTCCTTTGAACACATAAACTTCGCTGAAAAGGAGAAAATACATATTTTGGATTAAGTCTTTGCCAACCGGAGTGATGTACAATAAAGTTTCAATAATCATTTATCGTTGAGATTAGCGTTAAGTTTATTGAAATCAATAGTTTAAACCCAGGAGGAAGCTATAGCGCGGTTTTCACTTGATCATCGAAAGTCACCGGCCATTTCCGAGATATCCTTTTTCTCTGTGTCAAAACGAGTCTTGGTGCGAAACCATTCATATGAAAATGCTTTTCATCTATAAGTTCATTTTCATGCAAATCAAACTCATTTTCATAAGAAAAGTTTTGCACGAAGACGCGTTTTGAAACAGAGGCGAAAGGCAACTCAAAAATGACCTATTCGCGCTTGCTTTGGTTTTGTATTACCACGTTAAGGGATTGGCTGAAGAAAACTCGCGCCACTTTGTCATCCAATCAGAAGTAAAACCAGAACCAATCGCTACTCGCCTGCACACGTCGGCTGCAAGTATTTGCTTTGAATTTTTGATTGGTTCACAGGATTGTTTGCCTCTTCTGTGATTGGCTAGAGTTTAGTTTGGTTTTCGTTTCACCACGCTCACTTGAAAAGTGCCCTATTGACAAAGACATTAATCTTATACGTGGGTTTTTCATAGGGGTTTGGGTCTTCCGTTCCGCCATATTGTATTTAATGACGTCACAAATGCGCCTTTAGCTACATCACGAAAGAGCTCTTCGTCATTTTCACCAAAATAACAAGATAGTATCAGCTTACAAGAAAAACATTAACCAGCTCATAGATCATAGGAGTTAAGGGAACAATAAGAAAGTTATTCCAATTTTAACTAAGCAATGTTCTCCAGTGTCCTTTAGAACCCAGTGTTTGGGATAATATGTGGAAAAATTAATGTGTCCGCGATATTGGTGCACTTCTACGGTAGCACTGATGTAGCAGTGAAAGATAATATTCACAGACTATGCTGTAAATATTATGAATCTTCACTTCGGAAGAGCCTTTGTATTAATATTTACATCTATTATCATAGCTAAAAAGTTTTTTTAAAGAGTAGAAAGATTTTTGCAGTGTTTAAGACCACATTCAGCAAGAACTTCTTAAATTTTCTCTTAACCAAACCATCCTGGTCCACATAAAAATATGCCAAGCAATTATTGACATTGATGTCAATAATATGCTAAAAGAACAGCGTGGCAAGATCCACAGTTTCAAATTTCGAATTTTTCGACGTCAAGTGAAAATGATCTATAACATACTAGCAATTACAAGAAGGACATCATGATCACGAAGAATGTGAAAGTAAACGTAATATATTGGCCCTTTTTACAAGAAAATTATCGATTAAAGACTTGTTTATAAGGAATCGGCTTGTTCCTGGTACTGGCGGTACCCTCCTTTTTGATCCAAACCAAATGAGAGAATGTTTAAAGCATTTCTTTATGAATCATTATAGCGAGCTGCCCACATACACGAGTGACAAAACACAACGTTTGTTTGGGGGCAAGTTGAGCAGAAGAAGATCACTCTCGTAACAGAAACAGCTATTCCCCAAATAATATAATGTTCCAAAAATCGTGATTTTTGTTTAAGACTTACCTGAAAGGATTCTCTCTTTAATTGCAAATTTTCTACAACATGACGTCTCCTCAAACCTAATGAGGACGAGAAATGCTTTTTGGAAAATAAACATGTGCCTAGAGCTGTTCAGTATTCGGGGAGCTTTCCTCGTTAATGTGTTCAATTCACATAAACGTAAATTTCCCAAGAACATGTGAATTCATTGTGGCTGTTTTCTATTCCACTCGAACACCGGTATGTGCCGGAAAGTAACTTGTTATCGAAGGTTGCCATTTTTCAATTTATCATTTGCTTGTTGTATTTTTATTTAAAGTCATACCTGATAACTTCTCTTTCCGCCGCCGATTTGTTCGAGATCCCATACATTAACGCTACTCACTGTATGTAAGACGTGTCCAAGGACAATCATTGAGAAAAAAAATGCCACGAGCAATGGTTTGTGATTCATTATGACAATGCGGCGCACTCTTGCTTCGAACTAAGTCGGTTTCGAATACTTATACAAATAAATTGACGCCGATTTTTATCGATTGCGTCTTCCTGTGCTTGAACTGCATTAATAACAAAAGATACATCACTGCAGAGAAACACTCTCCGAATAATCAGCAAACGAATTAAGTGGACACTTCCTGGGTCTATAGCTAAGTGACTCTTTCCGAGTGGGTTTCAAAATAGCCTCAATAAAATATCTTATTCTGCACCTCTGTTTTTATTTTAGTATACTTCACCGCAAATAAGTCTTGTCCGCTATGTTTCAAACAAACAATCAAGTATAGTAAACTTGCTTAGCGTGTACAAAAAAACACTGCGCCACAAGCGAAGAGTTGAACATGTTTTTGTGACAACTGCTGTTTACATTTTAGAGCTGAAGGAAACATGGTTGGGCTTTGACAAAAACAATCATTTCTTGAATACATTGTTCCATTTTGATTCATAGCGTTATTCGCATCTTATTTTTGCCCGTAGCCCAGAATGGAAAATTTTTTAACTACGCTCTGAGAAACTAAACGAAGAGTGAATCGGAACTTTCTCGAAATTAAAGCCAGTTCGTAAATCTTCGATATTTCTGTAAAGAATCGTTTTAATTTTTATTTCAAGTTGTTTCCTGTAGCTATCGTATCGCGGAAACTGCTGTGCTTGTTTTAAATTACCTTTTTGCAAGCTACTTAAGATGGCTATTTTAACCGAGTTGGTCTCGAGCTTAAAATGTTACTGTTGCAAGGTTTTTTCTCATTTATTGCAAGTAATCTAAGGCCAAGGTTGTTTCCAATTGTAACAACGTTAATAAACACCCAAGGCACAAGGAAACGGGTAAAAAGGTTTTGAAAAAGAAGTAACAGTATTTTTTGTTTATTATGCTTTCCTTAAGATGGTCGTTTTAAGTGAACGCCTTTTTCCTTCCTCCAAAAGTTAGCTTTGCTTTGTTTGACGCACGTCGAAAAGTTTGAAAGGCTTTAGGAACTGGTCATTAAACGTTTTGTTGTCATTATCATGATAAAAGGGAAAATGTCAATATTTAAGGAGAGCATTTTCTTTTGTGGTGCTTAAGAACTTTCCCAGCCATTTTTAGTTGAAGTTATCACTGAAAACGGAAGTTTTAATTTATCATTAAACAAGATTTTGAAGCCCTTAAAATCAAGCAGAAATAATCATGTTAGTAGCACTGGTGCATTTCTGGGTCGTATATCGCGCTTATCACACGCTTTATGGGTAAATCCCAGTTACAAGGGTAACAATTCGCTAGAATGTATATTATCACGACGAGTCATCTAAAATACTCTAAATGCTAGGAAAATTTTGCCTTCAGTATAAAGGAAAAAAATTGAAACATAGAAAGAAAAAGGTCTGTACCGTGTGCAGGAAGATAAAACCCATATCTGCTAGTCATTGTATAAAAATATCGTATTTTATAGCACTCATTGATCTTAGCAAAGCATTGCGAGGTTTCTGCTCTCATGAGGCCCGGCGCCATAGGTGCACAATTTACTATCTTTGAAAGCTTTTAAAGCGAATTTAAAACCCTGTGATCCATTATTTAAATTTCAGTATCAAACAATCTCTATGTTTTATCCAGGAGACGCCACGCTGGTCGTTATAACTGTGAGAAAGATCATTTCCTTGTTGGCCTCAAAGTTTCGGTTTAATTAATCTTTGGACACCTGGAGTTCTTCACTGACTAAACCTCCATATTTGCCAATCACTAGAGACAGAGCGTTGCTAATTTTTTTTGTCATTTTGCATTTCTTTTTATTAAATGCAATTGACCTTTCTCGATGTTTTCTCACTCTATTGAAATAGCATCTGCTAACATACGATATCTCGGAAGTTTCATATGCAGCTATTAATTTTCGTTATCTATATGATATTTCTGTCTCCATCATTATCTATAGGGGCTTTGGAAGTTAGAACTCAATGAGATTCTCAATTGGTTAAAAACTGCAAAACACACAAATTTACCACGCGAAACGGACAATAACAGCTTTTCAATACTTTTTTTATTTTGCCTCCAGGATTTCATACCAAGCATAAAGATATCTCTTCTTTTGATATCATTGTAAATTAAAAATGTCGACGGCATCTAATAGAAGCTGTTACAGCAGGCAATTTTTCTTGCAACTATCTTGCAATTTTCGTTGCTCCACAAATGGAGCGAAAACTTGCCTGGTGAGAAAAAATTCTCTTCTCTTAGCCTTTCCGTTGAGGCAAGCGTTGCTAACAGTGCCTTAAGTGCAATGACAACAGGAAAAATTTCTGTCGCCTGAATGGCTGAAACTGAAACTGTATTTGAAACTGTTGTTGAAACTGTTGTTGAAACTGTTGTAAAAGATGAATAGATATGAAAGGTTTATAATCACTCGTTGGGATGAAATGCTTTATCAGATCAGTAGTACAATCAGTTCCAAATATACGATAACCCAAATTACTTTGATTAACGTCCAGTTTTGCCTCACGTTTTCGATATAAGGCGCGCAGTAAGATGGCGAGAATAGACAAAAAACGTCAACTACTTGAAGGAGACAATTTCTTGATGTGCGACCAAATTCTCAGAGGCACTACTAAGAGAATGTAAAGGCTTCATCTTGGAGAATTTACATTTCAAGCTTAGGATAGAACGAGTAATGGCTTTTAGTGAGCTTTGATCAGATGAGTCGCTGAAGTGCTAGATTGGATATGGAACTCTGACAGGCGGTCGTAAGTTCAAACTGTGTTGGCGGACCACAACCCAGGTTTTTAGAAATACCTGTTGAGATGAGTTGGCGTGTTTGCGTAAACTGGCGATATAAGTTCAAATGATTGCTTCCTGGGACGGAGGAGTTAACCGCGTAACCGGTTCACCTCCTTCCTACTCCAGAGGTTGAGAGGTTGGAGAATTGTTTCCGTCATAAGAAGGGTCTGTGGGTGGGTGGGTGGGTGTTCCATTAGCCGGATTTTTTTCCGCGACTCCTACACACCGTGGGGAGAGGGGGGAGGAGCGGTACAGTGACTTAATGGGGGAAGAGTAGTGGAAAATATTAACCACGTAATTTTTTGGTACCTGTAAGTGTTCGAACTAAAATAACACTTCTTTATATCAACAATTTATGGTGATAAATTTGAATTGGCGTACGTTTGATTTGAGGTACTATACTTGGATTTGAGGTGTAGAGATTGGTAATTGTGTTTTTTGGTACAGCCTGGAACGTGATTTGTCTTTGAATAAAATGAAAAAAAAAACTTCCTAGGTGATAAGAAGAAAAACAGGTATAAAAATACAGGCTGAAGGGTAAGAGAATGAATTTCCCAGTCCTTATATGCCTTATTCCCAAGGTAATAGCTCTTATGTTGGTTTTTAGATTACTCGCGGCTTCAGAAATCCCAGGAGATTCTAGAAACTTGCAAATGTAACTCTCGTGAACAGCTCAAGCGGCTCTGCACGCATTTCCAATCTCTACGAAAACATCCGCGTAAAGCGCGTGGTAACATAAACCGAGTAAGGACTGGGTAGCACCACTAACTGGGTCTTTGGCTCTGGCAAACGGCAAAGGGACTCTCAAGTAGTCACAGATAGCCGCAAGTTAACCTTGCGTAGAGAATTGCGTTGGCTGGCCTAACGGGTTTGCAAGTTTGCTCGCAAGTACAAGCAAGTCTCAAAAAAAAGGATAATCTAGCGCAGCCAATATCCTGTATTTCATTGGCTAATAACTATAGGTTGCTATAACAACGAATGGACGTCACTTAACTTGCGTTGACTTAGGTTGGGTGGCCGAACGGCGAAAAACTTGCTTCGACTTGCGATCAAATTTGATCTCGACCAAAGTGAGCGCAAGTCAGCGCAAATCAACGCAAGTGCACGCAAGTCCTGACCAAACGGAGTCCCAAGTAGACTCAAGTTTTCAATTTGCGTCTTCTTGCGAGTCCGTTTGGCCAGGGCTTAAAAATAGCTGGAGATTACCTTAAGAATATGACTTATATGGGGCTTTAATGGAGATACCTCACGTTTTGCTCAGCTTGAAAAGTTTAGCCTACGATTTTCAACTTCGTCTTTTGTAGATCCGTGTCAATCTTCTTCATCTTTAACCAGACTTGTTTCTTTATCATCTATTATTATCTCTTTGGTGTTTTTCTGTCATTAGTAAACTACTTTTTTCAGGTTTGCTCTAATTTGAAAGTAATTTTGTACGTGACTGAGCTCTCCTACAGTTCACCCTCTCTTGATTACAGTCTGTTGCGAGTGAAACCAGTTAAATCTGAACACTGATTGGTGACTTCATCATTATCATCATCATTATTGGAACGTCCTCCTACAGGAGCCTTTGGGCTGTAGACTCTCTGCTCTTCTTTCCAGGCTTTCTGGCCCTCTGCTGCCGATCCTGCCTCTGCCCAAGTTCAAAGTCCTTCCTCCTTAAAGAAGCTACGTCACGGCTTGTGCATCTTGAAGAGTTGAGCTTAAATTTCTCAAGTTCGTCATTAGTAATCCATGTCAATCTTCTCCATCCTTGACCATCCTTGATCCTTAATGTTTATTTATTTATTTATTTATTTATTTTTTGGGAGGGGGGGGGGGGAGGAAGGTTTTATTCTATCTTAGTAAACTACTATTTTCGGGTTTCTTTCAATCTAAAACTAATCTTGCACCAGACCAAAATAATATAAAAAACTTGACTGAGCCCCTATAAGCTCCATTTCCACTGTTCTCCTCCATGCCTCCTGCGGTCGAACACGTATCCCTTTGCATTCTGGTATCCATGTGAGAGCAACTCGTTTTGATCCATTCTAAGACCAAGCCATATCCATCTCCTCTTTGCCACCTGGTTGCCTATTGTACCCATTCCCACTCTAATCACCCCATTGTTATCCACACTACTAGTTCTTTAATATCTGACGAAGTTAAGGTTTTTATGTAAGAAAGCCTCCAGGCTCCAGCTGTTTCGTGTCCTTTTGGGTCAATTCTCCAGCCTTTTCAACCATGCAATCACATCGAGATGACATTCAACTTCAAAATTTAGACCTTGCTCTTGCCTGTAAACTAACCGTAAAGATTTCATTTGTTGCTAAACCTTTTGGTTTTTCTCGGCTTTTTTCGATGATTTTCGAATTCAAATATTTTTGTGATACCTTCTTAGCTACTTCGTTGGTTTTTTTTCCTATTTTCCTTTTCAAATTTGGCCAACGTTATCTATATTTTCCATATTTGATTGCGACAAAATGTAACTTGTGATAATCGGTATTGACATAAATTATTATTTTGCCGGCGCGGAACAGAGAACTGGGTGCTAGCGTAGTACCCAAAGGCTCATGGTTAGTACGTTTGCGAAAAGAAACGGTTGAGAAACCTGTGACATTCTACGGTCAGCCTTGCCACCAGCACTTTCGCATAAGGTTTATTTTCATTGTATAAATAACGTTATCTGATTTATCTTTCTTTCTGTTGTATACATATCAACCTTAAAACCCCAAAGGTGGTGCCAAGGCATTTGATCCGGGGTACACGGTCCCTATTTTTCCTAATAATAGGTTTTGGGGTGTCCGGCTTTGGCGCATGTAGGACTTTACTTGATGTATCTCTTATCCACTTTGTTATAAGTTTATTGCCACAATTAAAACATGTCTTGAGCCCTGCTGGTAGCCTTATGCTCCACTCACGAAGGAGCGAAGAGGATGAGTGAGTGAGTGGGCCCTGCTGACCAACGCGTCCATGCCCCGTGCAACTTTTTGTGTGTGTTCGGTTTTGTAGTGAAGGCAAATTGCTATCGAAACGGAACAAAAATACTTTGCAGCTATGTGACCGCGCTCGAAGGTGACAAATAACCCCGTAGCTAAGTGACCGCCCACGACAGGTGACAAAGCATACAGGATCGGAGCGCAAAATAAATTGAGGCTTCAATGTGTGTTGTACGGTTCACATGTATATTGGTCTGAGTTAATAATGAGAGACGAATAAAACAGGCAAGCTTTACTGATCTGTGAAACGGCCCGGGGATGGGGTACTCTACAAAGTTCTATCTGAGGAAGTTCCACCCCGAGGTCCAACCCTTTACCCTTTTGTACATCATTTTGACAGAACAGTTTCCCCTCTCGTATACCTTTAATTGATAAAAGGCACCCCTTTCACATACTTTCATAAATGGCCCGTATTTTGACTAAATCGCGAAAAAAGGAGGACTTCTTGTCATTTTCATGTGGCGCCTAATAATTAAAAAGATACAGCCATAAGGTGCGTCTGTTCGAAATATTTGAATTAAAGGTTTCTTAAAATAACCAAATTACAGATTTCCCTACCCTCTTAAATACCTCAATTTGTGAAATCGCTATCCCCCTCCCCCCCCCCCCCCTCCCCCTTTTATATACCTGAAGCCTGGAAAGGGTATTTGGAAAGGGTACTTCTTTCGGGCGGAGCCTCCCCGTGGGAAACGGTCATTCAACGTTGTAATCAAACGACAGTAATAGCGTTTTTCGTCAACAAGCGAGTCTTATACGTCTTGTGTCTTGTTACCTAGACGTATAATACGCCTGAGACGTATTATACGTCTTCCTGGGTAAATACCGCCATTCGATTCTGAAAATCCAGAAAAACTGCCGTTAGGCGAGTGTCTTACTGATGTTCTTACC
>NC_138158.1:15206720-15274220 GCF_964199315.1 Orbicella franksi
AAATAAATGTACGTGTCCAATGTGAGTAGTAAAAGATGGAGGAACAGTCGTAATGTTATCTCGTTGAGATGAAATCAGTAGTAACAGAGAGAAATATTTAAAGAACTTGACTTCAGGGTGCAAGTTTGCGAGTTTGGTCGAGCTATGGTTCGTATTTTAGCGAGTTTGGTCGAGCCATGGTTCGTATTTTAGCGAGTTTGGTCGAGCCATGGCTCGTATTTTGGCGAGTTTAGTCGAGCTACGGTTCGTATTTTAGCGAGTTTGGTCGAGCCATGGTTCGTATTTTGGCGAGTTTAGCCGAACTACGGTTCGCATTTTAGCGATGTTTGGTCGAGCTATGGTCCGTATTTTGGGAGGGTTTGGTCAAGCCAAAATACCCATGGCGAGACCAAACGAGTCTGATGTGCCACCGAAGCGTACAAAAAAAGTACGATTAGGTGTTTACCGTACCCAAATTTGGTCAACTGATCATGATATCGTAGCATATCAGGTCAGTGACTTGATATGGCAGGATATCAGGACAGTAGACACGGCTTCTGATTGGCTAATAGCGAATTTGGGTAGGGTTCTGTGGAATATCAGGTAGGTTTAGTCTGCCAATTTGTATTTCGGCCTGATTGCATGGCTGGCTCAACCAAACACCACCGAGGCGTACCAACTGCTATATTCAGTGCGACGTTTTACAATCATTCAATTGGATATGAACGATTTTGAGTTTAAATTTCCTCGATGGCTTTTTGGAATGTTTACCAACAGAGCTATTTGTTTCTTTTTGTTTCGAAATACCAAAGTATTAATTAAAAACTGCTTCTGTTACGCGTGCAAGCTTGAAAATTATAATTGATCGAACGAAATCAGTTCTGATGGAAACAATTTTTGTTTCAACATGTTTCAGCATTTCCTTAAGGCGTAGCAACGTCTCGAACACTTTTTAACGTGATCAGACCTACTGGAAAATCTAATTTCTGACGATTGAGGGACGAATTAGTCAGAAATAATTATTCTAAGGGCACGATTATTTAGAACTATTTAGGTTTTGGCGGGAGATTAACCTCATTCTGGGTCGGTCAATCTTCGTGTTCGTCCACTCTTTTGTTATTTATTTATCTTTTGTTATAACAGCTTGTATGTATAATTGTGAAATCGTCTAGCTTATTGATTTTGAACCCTTTCCTCGGGATCTCATGCTGCTGCGCGCATTAGATGAGGAATACGTTTCCACATACTTTTGGGCCACATCTAAAGGGTGGTTTTTTAGTGGTTTTTTTGCCTGGCGTAACACAGGTTCTGATCGATAGAACTAGTAGTTGCAATTTGCAAGGACAGAGATTATCTAACTGAATGTCTCGTGTTAGTGTAGTAAGAATTTTGATGGTAGTAGGAACGGTTGCTTGGGAGAGAAGTTAAGATTCCACGCGATGTGATATATGAATTCTACTCGCCATACTCTCAATGTCAAAAAATTTCTGGATAATTCTCGATGTCGAGAGGTCGGCCACGGCGTGGTCCAAAACGATCCATAAAATTGACGACTAGCCCATTTTACAGCTCCCTGCTTAGGGATCAGACCTTTGAACAGAAGAGGGGCTAGAGATCTCTATCGTCAAAGGTCCACCTAAACCTCACTTTCATCCAGAGCCTCGGTTACGTTTCGCAGAATTGTAAAATGGTCTGTTAAGGTGGCTTACTACAGTTTTGGTGGATTATAACAGCTCAAATTCTAACTCTTTTGAAAAATGTTCCAAGAAGTTTTTCCTTTCTCTGTTTACTGTTAACTTAAGACTTTTACCATTCTATGTGAAACTTGAACAATTAAACGTGAACAAATAGCCAAATTGAGCGACCGAGTACCTAAGGAGAGACTGGGCACTAGTAGCTTAAATCACATTTTTCTCAAAATCTACCCGCATGACTCCACCTCAAAATCTCAGGAACAAGAAATTGGCTCTGATTTAACATTCATGCAAAGTAAAATAAAAATCTGTAGGACAGATTTTGCGCAAACTGAGAAAATGTGAAATCAAAAATAGCTCAAAATCTGTCTTACAGATTTCTATTTTACTTTGCATGAATGTTAAATCAGAGCCAATTTCTTATTCCTGAAATTTTGAGGTGGGGTCATACAGGTAGAGTTTGAGAAAAACGTGATTTAATCTTTCCTTAGGTACTCGGTTGTTCATTTTAGCCATTTGTTGACGTTTAATTGCTCAAGTTTCACATAGAATGGTAAGACTTGCGTAAGCAGTAAATAGAGAAAGGAAAAACATCTTGGAACATTTTGCAAAAGAGTTAGGAGTTGGGCTGTCATAATCCATCAAAACTGTAGTAAGCCACCTTAATTACAATAGCTGGAGACTCGGTCGCCTCATGGTTAGTGCGCTTATATTGTCTCCGGATCGCGCGTTCCGGGTTTAAGACCTTGCCGAGGTCATTTGGTTGTGTTCTTGAGCAAGACACTTTACTCCCACAGTGCCTCTCTCCACCCAGTTGTATAAATGGGTACTGGTGAATTTAATGCTAGGGATAACCTTTCGATGGACTAGCATCCCATCCAGGGGGGAGTAGAAATACTCCTAGTCGCTTCATGCTACAGAAACCGGGAAAAGCTCCGGCCTGATGAGCCTCTTGGCTCGATCTCATGCAGGCATGTTTACCTATTCTAATAGCACTGAAGCGGTGAGCGAACCGTGTGAGTAATGATGCTGTTTTGTACTGATCAGCTGAAAAAGGCGCAGAAATGTTCACTAACAGTCGAGAGATCAGAGAGATTGCCGAAAATGTACCTGATAATTACTGAACTATGGTCTGCTGCTAACCAGTCAGATTCGAGTATTTTCTTGTAGTAATAGATACTGAAATTGCATTACCTCTGTCCAGACCTTCCTTTTGATAATCTTTGTCAACTGCAAATAGTCCTGCTGTTAAGAACCAAAAATAACCAGAATTGTTCATTTTGTGATAAAAGCATGAAACTTCCCAGGATGAGTAACCTCTATAAGGTAAACATTTTCTGATATGGAGCCATCCTAAATTTACACCCAGAACCACGCTACGCGCATGTCAAAAAATGACATATTAGGCCCCTACATGGGAACGAGGCTGAGTTAAAATGCTTATATTTCTAAGCCTTCTCCGGAGTACTTTGCCTAGATTTCTTGCTTTTAAATATGACAGCAACTTATAAAGTATCTGGAAGTTGAAAAATTTGTCACGTGATTAGTCACGTGACCATCATTTTCATTAAACAATAAAATAATACCGAACATTGCATTAATACGATTAATATTTTTTTTTCTCTTCTTCTTTCTCGTTTTTCCGCACAAATAAAAAGAAGTAATTATTTTGAACATTACAATATAGAGTAATAAGATATTCAAACTTAGAAACTTGTGTTTCGGCATGCACAATGACATATTGGGGCTTTGCATCAAATCGAGGCCGAGACAAAGGATGGATTTATGTTGGCTATTGAGGTGATTTGCTGAACGGGTCTGGCTTAACGGGATATAACTAATTTTGGTGCGGAATTCAAGGGAAAACTCTTGATTGGGTTAAATACTATTTGACTAATCGCACACAATGGTGCTCCGTTAATGGCTGTCTCTCTGACTTACTTCTCTCCTAAATGTGGTGTGCCACAGGGAACGATCCTCGGTCCTCTTTTATTTCTAATTTATATTAACGATTTGCCTAACTGTCTATCATTTGGCATACCTAGAATGTATGCTGATGACACCCGCATTACTTATGCTGGTTCTGATTTGCATCCGATTAAGTCTAATCTATCTCACGACCTTGAAAAACTAAGCAAATGGCTTGTGTCTAACAGACTTATATTCAACGCTACAAAAACGGAATTTATATTGATCGGCTCTAGGCAAAGATTAAGTACTTTATCTGATACACTCGAACTCTCCATTAATAATGTTCCGATTGAGCAAGTTTCCTCTGCGAAATCACCTGGAATAAATGTCAATGAAAATCTAACGTGGCATTCCCACATCAACTGTGTAAAAAGGTCGCTTCTGCAATTGGAGTCGTAAATTGAGTTAAGGTAATTTCCTTGAAATTGTTCTACCATCAAACTTTTTTTGCAACTTGGCATAATTAACATTCATGATATGAACACTAAGTTCGCCCTTGAGTTCGCCCTTACATCGACTCAACTTGATCGAGTCACATATAGAGATTATTCGTCGTTCTTTTATCCACTGCCTTATTAGATTACTGGTGGCGACGAAACTTCGCTTCGTGGCAGGTGATTTCGCTTGGGGCGAGTTGACTTCGCTTGGTGGCGACCGGGAGTTCGTTGGTGGCGAGACTCCCTGATGGTGAGATGACATAAACATACATAGACTGAAATGATTCTTCGAAAACGTTTAATAACTCGATGGCAACTACGTAAACACGAACACAAAATTTTGGGGCGAACTCGAAATAGAAATTTTATAGTGCGGGCGAACTCGGTGGGGGCGAAATCGCCATGGGGCGAAACCGGTATCATTTTAGAATTAAGTCTTGGTTGCTTGAAAGACACAAAATTTTATGTTGAAAGTAAAGCTTCTTTTATTCACATAAGCAGTATTGCTTCATTTAAGCCGTGTTTGATTGCCTGGCTGTGGGAACACTGCACTTTTTCGGACAGTTCCGTGGTTAGCTTGAAGTCCTCGCCTTGGCCAAAATACACCCAGTACGGAACTATTTTCCAAAAAAAAATGTTCTACTATCAAACTTTTTTCTTCTTCAAATATATTTTTTTATTAGACTGTTCTTAGCAAATACTCGAAAAAAAAAATCGTGGGTCACCGTTTAAGAGAAGAGGAGCATATATTTCACGATCGAGCTTAGTTTGAGGGAAATCTCTTACGTTTTGAACGCGCATGGGCTCATGATTTAGGGATGCGCAATGCAATGCTAAGGAATCACCTTAAGTCATTTGTGCCTCAATCTACCCTACTCTGCATATGCACCTCACTACCTCAACCTCACTTTGATTACTGCAGCCTAGTCTGGGGTAATTGTGGCAAAACATTATCTAACAGGCTACAAAAGCTACAAAACCGTGCTGCACGAGTAACAATTTCATCAGGCTATGACGCTGATGTCGATTCCTTGTTTCACATACTCAGCTGGAAAGACTTGCAATTTCAATGTCAAATTCAGAAAGGCCTAATGGTTTTCAAGTCTTTAAACGGTCTGGTTCCCGAATATCTCACTTCTAAATTTGTAACACGAAATGAATCAAATTATGCTTTAAGGGACTTGGTTAACAAATTTGTTGTTCCCTGTCCGAGAACTCACTACATGAAAAATAGTTTTAGTTGCAGCAGCGCAACCCTTTGGAACAGCTTACCCTGTAATCATGGAAATCAGGTTTATAAGTAGAATGTTGTTGTAAGTTAATATGATATTAGGATTAGAATTTTAGGGTTAGGATCTTAGACATGTTATTGGAATTTATTGTGCCTGATGAATTTTTACCGTAGATAAATAATGACTAAAGATTAAAGATTAAAGATTAAATATTAAAGATTGCATTTCTTACAGACATAAAATATACCATCCAGTAGGTCGTATTACAAGTTTCCTTGTTTTGTCACTTAAGTTTAGAACGTACTTTAAAAGCAACCTAAACAAATTCATAGGCTGCATTATCTAAATTGACATGATTGATGTATTTTACATTTTAATGCTATTTACATTTTTTCTGCATTTCCTTTGAAAGATACTGCGGCAAAGTGATAGAAAATTCTTGTTCTCTCACAAAATTAACATATGCTTGAAGGCTAATCTTGACTGTACCGGTTTGTGCAGTTGTGGTGGAAATTACAACGAAAAGAACCTCTCTTCAGCTAGTGTTTCTAAAAGCAGGCTTAGGAACGTTATAGCCAGTGAAAGCTGTTTTTCAAATCATTTCCTTGAGACCAAAAAGTTCAGCAAGTGTTGTGACATACCTGATCTATTCCGGCAGATTTGAAAGTTTGAAAAGCGAATTAGAAAAGTTGTTTCAATCACAGTAAGCAAGTAACTCAAGAAAATCATGTCGATCAAACCTATATATATTGACTCTGTATCTCAGCTTCGATTTGATGCATAGTTCTCATATTACGTTTTTGGCACATCCAAAACATACATTCATGGTTTGAATTTCCTAGTCTAGATAATAGAATCTACATTGCAAATGATAAAATTGGTACGTAAAAAATCATCAAATTTATCATCATCATTTCATTTCTTAATAAAACCTACATTTTATAGTTGGAGTGGCCCACGGATGGCTATGCTAGCCTAGGTGGGCCAGTCTATCAATAGTTACAAATGATTTATTATTATTATTATTATTATTATTATTATTATTACTTTTATTACTATTGTTATTACTATGATAAATAGAGAAAACTGAAATAGAAAGATAGAAAAAAAGTGGATAAAATAAAAAGAAATAGTGGGAAAAGAATGTGATTTAATAGATAATGTTTTATTTGTTTGTTTGTTTGTTTGATTGTTGGTTGGTTGTTTCCTTTTTTACTACTGCTACAGGCATTTTAATTTAGAAATGATCCTGCGAACTTCAATGAAAGAATCTTCATCTTCGAGAACACTTAGTAGTTTGTTTTTAATTCTGAGTTTGAATGATTTCTTTGGTAGTTTTAAAAATGGTAATGATTTCATCAGTGCGTATTGCTTTGCTGGCAATTGAACGTAATGGTCACGTGACTATCACGTGACATAATTTAAGACTCAAAGGCAATGGTTAATTTGTTGTTGTATTAAAAACCAAGACACTAGGCATAGTAGTCCCAGAAGGCAAAAAAAATTGGTATTTTGCATCAGCCTCGCTTCCATGTAAGGGCCTTGTATGCCATATTTTTGACATGCGCATTCCATGGTTCTGGAAGAAAATTTTTCATGGCTCCATATCAGGAAATATTTGTCTTATAGAGGTTAGTAACCCTGCCAAGTTTGATGCTTTTATCAAAAAACGAACAATTTTGTCCCTTAACAGCTGGACTAAAACTCTTTGCTAGCCATTTTGGTCCCTCTTTGCTAAACTTGATTATGAAGGCTAGAAAAATTCTTCTCGACGGTCGCTTTTGTTTTACTTCATCAGCAAATTACCACCCTTCATCATTATTCGCCTGTTAAACAGAATTGGTTGTGTTGCAGTGAGAGAAAATTCGACTTACGTTTATGAAATCTCTCGAGGCATAAGTGGTTTTTCGGGTTCGGAACTTTGTCGATCTTTGATCTCCGAAATAGCATAAATCTATAGAAAATTCTTACTTCCCTTCCAGGCTACGCCGGAGGTTTCTCCCCGAAAACGCATCAAATGTTTTCCGTCCACACTATGCCGGAGAAATTTGAAAACGCACCAATCACCGGTCATTTTGGATTTGTGTTTGAGGAAAACTCGGTCAGGGAAATCACGTGATTATCGTGACGTCATCGTTTTCGAAAAGCTCCGTTTTCAAATGTTTTGCGTCCACATTAAGACGAAAGGCCGACGTTTTCAAATTCCTTCGGTATGAGCAGTGTTTTTGAGAAGCTCCGTTTTCGTGACGGATTAGTGTGAACGGTAGGCATAACCGTAAAAATAAAGCTGCGTTTTCAAATTCCTCTGGAGTAGTGTGAGCGGGGCCTTACTCTACTATTCTAAAAGAACATGTGTTATAAAAGAGAATATTCACAAACCCTCTCTGTTATATTTCTCTTTAACAATGATTCCATAACTTCTTCTCCCAGAAAGGAAAGCATTCAGACAAATTCATGCCATGGAACATTTATTCTTTAGTTTAAAGGCATACAAAGCAGTTTTAAAAAGCAGTTTTACATTTGTTTCACAAATACTTAGTTCCGCGTTAAAATGGATTTAAATTACAATAATTATTATTGTTTGCTACTTAATTCTCTAGCTATTACAAATTCATTAGTTTTAGCAGTTTGCTGATTCAGCTTCAAGTTTTCCTTGTTTCTTTTCTGTTTGTTTGTTTGCGCTAGTCATCAAGCTTATCTTGAGAGCCACAGTATTCTTCTATCGCTCGACATAAGCTCATCTTTTGCCTTGAACACATAATCTCCGCCTGCAAATTGTGAAAGAATAACATTTAAATTGACGTTATGAAAGAGGTTTTCTATTGAGCAGAAAAATTACTCGTGTCTTCGATAATATTACGAAATTTTTGTGCTGTCCTTACGCTTATGAATAGGAAAAATTCCTTTCTTTTAAACTGTATTCTATTAAGACTTCGATGCAAACGAGTCGTATAAATATAAATTATAGAAATGAGAGTATGAACGATCTGTAATTTCCACTGACAAAGCTAGTGGCGATAGAGAAATTGTATGAGTATAAACCGAACTATACCTTTTTCAGTTGCCGTTTCAGTGTTTGTCCTCCATTGGAGATGCAATAATTCGGATTCAGTGTACAGTAAGAAGGGACGCTGCCTGGAAAACTCGAGCGGATTTCTCCTACAAAGAAAATGCTTACAAGCATGGCAATCACCATAACTTGAATAGCGCCATGAGTGTGAGCTCTTCCCATTATTCACTAAGTCCTTGGTTTAAGTCTTCACTCACAAGAGATGTTCTGTCAGTTAGGTTTGACCTAAACCGTTTCAAGAAGTCAGATTTATATAGCATGAAGCACTGCACGACATCTATGCTTGGCGGCGTACGTCAGTTTTCCGAGCAAATTAAAGTCGTTAAGTAGAGCTTGCAGTGAGCAGGGCGAAAGTTTTCATCTAACATACATACTTCATCTCGCATTAGTTCCATCCCGGGAGCTAATGCGTTTTAAAGTAAAATTAAGGAAGTTCTTAGACTTTAAAACAAAGCCGATCGCCGTAATTTCCCACTGGACTGGAATAAAAGGCAAATTAAATAGAGCCATAATGTGAAATTGGGATATTTTTTTACCCTCCTACCCTGCGTAGGGCCATGGCGATTGACGAGGCATGTTTTCTGTGCATCCTACGCGTTAATTGACCATTTGTTTTTTTCTGAATTTTGTGTTCATCCACTATTCAAAACGCGACAGAAAACACTCCAAGATCTAGAATATATCGATGTGCATGTGTAAAATAAAAAATCGAATAAACCAGCCTATGAAGCAACTTATAAAATACCCCTCACAACCCTTCCTAGGCTAGCAAAGTCATCCAGCAGAAATATTTATCTTGCTATCATGTTAATGGAACACAACTATGTCTTTTCATCCGAAATGATCAATATTGCACACCTAGCTTTTTCGCCGCCAAAGATTTCGGCGAATTCGGTTCTTTAGCGATGCTAATGTCTTCTAAGTGCTGTTATTTTGTCGCTTTCGTTTTTTTCCTAACAAGACAAAACTTCCTGCACAAATTTAAGTCTAAGAGTAAAGAAAACGAATACCGTGTATACTAATTAGATTTTAAGTTAAATTAACTCATTTGGAAGACAAGTGTTTTCGCCCACTTATGCACGACACCATGACGTCAAACGTGTTGAACAGTTTAATTTGTTTTTCCTTAACACGTAACTTAGAGATGGAGCTTTCTTTCTCCAGAATCGAAAACTACTTCAAGTGTCGCTTTAAAAAGGCCTACACTGTTCGCGTGACGTCATACACACGTCACAATGACGCAATGAGCTGGAGCGAAACCCAAAAGCATGGTTTTATTTTACTTTTCAAATTACAGCAATTAAATACGGATACAGGCTCTCACGAAAGCATCTTAATATTAACCAGCTGATAATTTTTGGCCGATCAAGAACTTCCGCAAATCCATTTTGTTCTCTCTCCTATGTTACCAATATCGAAAAATGAAAGAATATATAACAAATTCATGGCTCTATGTGCCATCCATCGGTGACAATGACATGAAAAGAAATCACACATATTTTTGTATCCACACGCGCACTATGTAACACTGCTAGATAAAGTTCGAAGAACTGAAGAACAAAGCTTTTGAAAGTTAGTCTACTGTTGCTCACGGTTTACTCAGCCGATTAAAAAAAATAATTCGCTAGACATCTGTTTGTTGCTGACAGGAGTGACATCCTAAAATTTCAGAAATGTTTGTATACTTAACTCTAGTTTTGACAAGGAAAATCTATATAGAGGTTTCGAAAAATACAGTAGTGTAATAGTCAACGATTTTTCTTTTTAAACCACGTTGTCAAAGCGCTAAAGTTCAGAATTTGAAAAGAAATCTTAGAGTTTATTGTGGAAAACAAAAGAAAAACATTTCCGCATGAAAGTCCTTCTTTATGATCAAACAGGTCACACATTTGGACTATTTGTTCAGCATAATAAACAGTACAACATGAAAGTACTGCTCAATAGCTTTCATTTGAATGGTCACACTAGGGTTTCATCCACAGACTTGAAAGTTAGAACCATCTTGTACGGCATAATAAACAGTACAACATGAAAGTACTGCTCAATAGCTTTTATTTGAATGGTCACACACGATAGGTTTTCATCCACAGACTTTAAGTTAGAACCGCCTTGCACAGCATAATAAACAGTACCATATGAAAATAAATATAGCTTTCCTTTGAATGGGTTTTAGGGTTTTATCAATAGACTTAGAAGTTAGAAACATAAAAAATGGAGTGAGATTTGTCGTATACCTTTTTAATTCATAGGCATTCACACCAGAATGTTACCAAATTCTGTGCACGTCGACTCGATCTGTGCAGCTATGTTTTAACACCAATTTACTTTCTCGATGGATCGTGAGCGAGTCTTGCGAATGCAGGCGCTTTCAACATTCAGTTATCGCAATCTGTGCTGTGTAGTCGTTCCAGGCCAAAGCATCCAAATGGCTTATACATGGCACACTGAAGGATGGCAACCGATCACTGGCGGCGTGTTTCTCAGAAATCCAGCTGGGAGACTCCGTGTCCGAAAATCTATTCTTTTTACATTTCATAAAGTGAACAATGTTATGAATACTTGCATTCACGAAACAAGAAGTTTGGAAATCAAAAATAGCCATCGTGCCCAAAATGGCTTCTGGATGTTCGAGAACCATACACCGGGTAACTTTTTTTGATATAATCAAGAGAAAATGCCTCATTTTCTCTTGATATAACTGATATAAACAAATTTATACACAAGTGCGTACATTGTATTGCGCTTGAGTTTCCTATTGAAAATAATAAACCTTCCATCTAAACATGCAAACCAAAACTTTCAGAATTGAAACGAGCGGCCGGCAAAGAGTTTCCTAAATCTGGTTCCCTCCTCTAAACTCAGGTTCGTTGTAACAGGAAGACAGAAGTAAGCGCCCGCACCTTAAAATGCCCTGCCGCTAGACAAAACATAAACCCAAACAAAAATGACCCCTACTTTATCATCTTGGTCAGCCATCTGAAAGAACTTTCGAGAACTACTTCAAGACAAGAAAAGCCGGATTTCGCTTCAATTATTCAAGAACGCTTCGCTAGTATTTGTTAACTACCAATATCATTGCGTTGTGAAAATGCCGCTAGTTGAATTGGCTCATGCCATCGCTGGGGTCCTTGCATTGAGATCTATCTCAGCGATTAAATGGAAGCTAGCCCTTACTTGATTTAGACTATGTTGAAATACATCACGGAGGTTGTCTGTTGTACCTGACTTTTACTCTTAATATGGGCAAACTGTGCTATAAATATCCCAACGATTTCTGTCCGGAATTCCCAGAAAAAGCCGGTCCAAACCTGTCCGGAGGATTTTTTAACGGATTTAACGTATTTGGTGTACTTGGACTCGTGTGCAGCAAAACGGTATTCAGATTCTTATAATCGTTTGCACACTTTGACAATTCATTTGAAAACGGTTACCAAGTAATAGGAAAAATATTTCGATTCATATGAAGAAATAAATCTTCACCCTACGAAAGACAACGACAAAGAATTAACTTTAGATTTTCCATTCAAAATCTCCGGAATCGGAACCGGGACGTTTTCTTTGACTTATCTCGGGTTCGCTCACTGTGTAAACGGCTATGCGGTACTTAAAACATCCCAGATTCGTCATAAATCCTAAACAATATCTATAGTGTAAACGTAGTCCAAGTATTCGCTCGTGAAAAATTCGAGCTCATAGTCTACTTGTAAATCAATCTCATCTCCTATATGCTTTAAAATGTACGAAATTCCGAATTTAATAGCAGAACATAACTGAGTTCGGACTAAGGAGACAATTCGTAGCAAAAAACAAGTAATTCGTGTCATAACTGTCATAACATTTATCATACATTTCGAAGTTTTATTAACGTTGTTTCAGTGCATGTCACGCACAAATTTTAACTCTGATTTACCATACATCTTGTTCGCTTTCTCCATTCTAATCGGCTGAGAGTAGGTATCTAAAGCCGACACCGAATTGTAATGTCAGATCGACAAGCATGCAACTGTACAACTGTAGCGTCACCTTTACAGATATTTTAGATTTATAGATACATTTGTGAATGTCGTGTTTCAGGGGCAACCAACGGATCGTCTCAGTAAATAATCTGATCCGAAGGCGTCCTTCGGTTTTGGGTTTTAGTGATCTCAAACTAAACAAACATACGCAGTGAAAATCATTTTTATACAACAAAAAAAGGCACTTCTGTTAACCTCAGTCCTGGGTTAGCGTTACCAGCTTTCGAACAACCCGGCCCTGAAATATTGTCAAAAATAGGTGCCCCTGATATATACAGCTCAGTGAAACAAAACTTTTAGAATACTACCAAGTTGAGCGCAGGCTACCTTTACGCTGCGCAAGGAAGGAACAGAGAATTAAAAAAATACCCTGGGATCGAGGAAAACCTTATAACCTCGATTTTATTTATATGGTTGGTTTCTGTTCACCCAAAAATTTGCGGAAATTTCGCTTCACAAATTAACTAACTTTATCATAGACGTTTTAGTACAAGCTTCGAAGAGTTGTGGAGCTCTTCAAAAGAACTAAATTTTCAGTGTTCTATATTTTCCCGCTTAAGTCTCCTTACAAGTTCTTTCATTTCAAACTGACCGAAATTTCTCTATTTCATTTACGGAACTGATCGTTGAAGCAGTTGTTGAGCGGATGATAAGCGCACATACATCTCTCTAAAAATTTGACCTAATTTTCTTACGAGTAACCAAAATTTACAAATTACAAAAATACCGCGTTTAGCACGAAATCAAAATAAATTTCACCGTTTTTGTTTTCTTCTTTGGCTAGACCTAATATAAAATTCAATTTCGATCATAATCAAAGGGTCTCTTGATATTTGGTTGAAATACAGTCACTAGACAATTCAAAAAGGGCTTGGTTAATAAAGGCACATAATCTACCTGCGAATGTAGTATCAACAAGGATTCAGTCGCCTTAAGCAACAAAGCGCCTTTCTAACGTTCATCGAAAGCACCACACAGTGACTTGGATGATAATATCTGAGACCTAGGGGTCTCAGGTGACAAGTTCAATAACCAATCAGAGCGAAGGTGCGGTATTAATCAGAACCAATAGGTGAAAGCTGATTGCATCACGTGACTTTTCCCGCGCTTTCCGCCTGTTGCAGGCCATTGTGCCTCGTTGTAACTGGCTTCTACCACTGTTTGGTTTTGTTTCGTTGGTTTTTTTTTCCTATGGCAAAGAACCATTTTTAAATTATTAACTGTAAACTTGTCTAATGCATCTGAATAAATGATTCCAGCCTTTTCGGCACAATTCCCTCGAAGTGCAACTTTTCTGCCATAATCTTTCGAGCCGCGAGGCACTGGAGACCAGGCACGTGATCAGCAGCCTGGATAACACGCCGGACCTTCTCGCACCTCGCCAAGTCAAGAATTGTCTTACCCGAGGAATTGCGCGCATCCATATGCGCCCCAGCATTTAGAAGACACGATAGTACATCTCTCTCCGCGTGACCTTTAGTGAGCAGTATATGAAGTGCAGTGTTCCCGTCGCCGTCAACAGCGCTCTGATCGACACCGCTGTCCATTAGAAGCTCGCAGACGCGAAGGCTCGGAAAATGGAGGTGCTCTTTAAGAGAGCTTATTTCCTCTGTTCTGGAGTTTGAGGCAAGGTGAAGTAGAGTGGATCCTGTTGTACTGCGCAGGCCCGCCCAGGCAACGGCCTTGGCGGTCTCCATGACAACTTCTACGTCACGCTCGTCTGACGCCACTTCCAACAAAGCAGACAAGTAGTGAAGAACGTACACCATCATTTTATCACGTGACTCGTACAAGGCAGGACACGCTTTGAGACCATGTAATGCGCTTTTGATGACTTGGTAGACTGTCTTGAAATGTAAAACGCTTCCACTTCGGCTCAAAACAAAACCGAAAGCGTCACCGAAACAACGGAACGTGTTCAGGACATCGTCCACTCCGTCCGGTGAAGAGGAAAGCGACTTGAGTTGAATCTCCAAAACATAAAGCCAGATATTTAAACTGCGACAAAATTCGCCTATTTGCGCAAATCTTTCGCCAATTGTCCCCAGGAGGGAGGGCAGACGTGAATGTTTGTCGCCCAACACGCGGTCGCAGATTTGCAGCGCTTGCGCAGTTACGGCACTAGGATTTGCCTCGAACTCGGTCAGGTCACCTGGCAGCCTCGCTTCCAAGAAATACTCCAACGGAAACTCACGTGGTACAATGTTCGGAACCGCCAGATTGTGGGTACGACGAAGGGCAAGTGCCTCGTGCCAGAAACCCACTACGGCAGTAATATCCCAGTCACGTGACAGTTCCTTAGCCAATAAACCAACACCTAACATCTCAAGAGCTTCGATCTTGTCCTTCACTGGGAATCCGCTGACCGTGTTGATCAGTGTGCGTGTCATAGATTCGGCTCCTTCTAGCGCCGCTGCTCTGAGTGCCGTATCGCCATCTTGGTTCCTTTGAAGCGGGCCTCTGCTGTCTAGGGCCAGCAGGTAAGTCAAGGACAAGAGATCGCCAGATCGCGCGCATTTATGGAACACTGTGTCACCGTTTGTGTCTTGAAGAGAGGCGGTGAGTTCCAGGCCCCTACCGTGCAGCAGTTCGAACGCTTGTCCGCACCAGGTCTTACTCTTAAGAGCAACAGTGACGGGCGTGTCCCCCGAGGAATTCTACAAATGAAGAAACAGAAAATGGTTAAGTGACCAGAAGGGCTATTCAACAGGCGGTGCACATAAATAAAACAGTACTCAACAAACCGGTCACGGTTTCCACGGTCTATACTCTTATAATAGGCTGCCGGCAGGCTCACATTGGAGCACAAGCGCGAGCGGCGTAGCGCTGGATCGCGTCGCTCTTCGCCGCTCGCTTCGATCGTCGCCACTCGCGCGTGTGACCTAAAGGTGAGCTTGCTCGCAGGCTACTCTTACAGGTCGTCAGAGACCTTAGGAATGACATAATACAAGGTCCCAAACTCAAATAGAATCACGGGCAGGCAAGTGTTGCACTGCAAAGAGTTGAACACATCATGGTTTTATTTCTATGGTCTATTCAACAACTAGACTACGAGCACGAGTTTTCTGTGAGCGAATAGTCAACCAGAGGTTGCCACGACCACAGTTGAATTACATCAGTGTAAAATCCCATCGTGAGGTAGTAAGGTCACTCTTTTCCCCGTGAAGCCGACGAGTTATCAAAAGATTCGGTCACGTTACTTTTATGGAGTAAACTATCATCGGGCATTGTTTTTGGCCAATTAACGTAGGCAAATTCTCTCGGTTATTGCGAAAATGTGATAAATTCTAATTACGACGGATGTGTTTGCAAAATAAAGATTTGCAATGATCTCTGAAATGAATTCAGGGCTTCAAGTAATATATCACAGGGACACCGTTAAATACCACAGTTCCAAACATCCAGAAGAAAGAGTGTATTTTTGAAGATTTCCAATTCCAGGTGTTTGGAAATGTGGTCAAACACTGTCTTGAATGTATGATATATCTTCTCAATCGAAATTAAAACTAAGGAGACAGAGATGAAATAAAAACATAATCAAATCTACGCCAAATAAGACCAGAGATCTAAACGTAACATTGTCATGGTTAAGACTTCCTTGATGAAAAACTATTATAATTATTATAACTTATCTTAATTATTATTTTTGAATTATCATAATTATTATAATTATTAGAACTGAGTTTGAGAAGAGAATTTCTAGAGTCATTTATGTAGCCATTGCCAAACAAACCTTGATTTCTGTATACACCCCAGTGCTAAGAAGCTGTTCTAAACATTTCTTGTGTCCACTAAATTCACGGTAATGCCGCACACAGATGTGTAAGGCTGTGTCACCTTCGTTATTCTTTAGATCCACTTGAACTCCTTTCCTCAGCAACAGCGACACGATTCGCTCTTGTCCGCGCCTGCAACAGATCATCAGCGGTGTTACACCATTCTGGTCTGCGCTATTTGGATCAGCTCCTTCATCAAGCAGAATTCGCACAATATCCACGCTGCCTTTCTCGCAAGCCATCATTAAACAGGTCTCGCTATTTTCATTGCCAACATTAATATCCATTGCTTTAGGTGTTGACAGAATCCCAAGACAACTCGTCTGTCCTGTCAAGCCTCGAAACTTCAGCGCTGAGCTTATTTCACTCTTCAACTTCGATTTACTAGAGTTTCTGAGCAGAGCAGTAACTATGGAAACATGCCCCTTGGCACACGCCAACATTAGTGCAGTGCTGCCTCGCTCAGTGGCCTTGTTGAGATCGGCTTTGTATTCTATTAGGTGATGAAGACTTGTTATGTCACCGGACAGAGAACAGAAATGTGCCGCAGTCAGACCTTTGTCAGACTTTTCATCCACTGCAGCACCTTTCTGTAATAACAACAGGACGACATCAGGATGGTTTTTTTCGCAAGCTAGCATCAACGGAGTGATACCCTCAGATGTCTTGGCATTCACTGCAGGGGTATTCGGGACTGGCAGAAGCTCGTGCAAGAGTGTAAGATTATTGGCAGCTGTAGCGCAGTGAATCATTGAAAATCCCTGATTGTCTTGTACATCCATGTTCGCCCCTGATGTGCGAAGTAATCCAAATGTGCCAAGGTGTCCATTCCAACAGGCCACCATTATACAAGTATTGCCATCTTGATTTCGCTTGTTAACATCCGCGCCGTGATTAATAAGACATCGTATAACCTTCAAAACAAATCCAAAACGATTTATTAAAAACCTTTGTAAAACCGACAAAAACTTAAAGTGCCTATGAAGTGAAAAGTTTTTTGCGTTTTTCTGTCCCTTGTTATGTCTACTTTTCGGAACTGCCAAAAGCGCATAATGTTAAAGAGAGAAAAATCCGACTTTTTGCCCCCCAAAGTAAGCTCAGTATAGCAAAACAGTGGATCCGGAGACTGGCAACGAGTTTACAAGCAATGAAGTAGGCAATAGTTCCAGCGATTTGTTTACCCCACTTCGCCTCTATAGCCACGTGCATTGCCATAGAAGAATTCTTCGAAGTTCGTCATTATTTGCAAGGAAAATGTCAGTGATGGATATTACTAAATGTCTTCCAACGTACAAGAGTCGGAAAGTAGCGATGAAGTCGTCAGAACAATTTCATGTCACGACCTTGTAATACATTCATCTTGGCTGCGCGCAAAATAGACTCACTTTTGGTTGTCAAATTCGAACTTTGGGCAGCAATAAGTCAGATTTTTCTCTCTTAACATTATTCGCTTTAGGCAATTTCGAAAAGTAGACATAACAAGCGACAGAAAAACGCCAAAAACCAGTTCACTTCATAGGCACTTTAATGACACAAAAGGTGAGTATAATTCTTATTACAAAAATGTATATACAAGCAACTCTGTTATGTTGTTGACTGGAAATAACTTTTTAGCTTTTTAGCAAACAGTTCTGCCTTTAACCCTCGGCTTTTTAACTTCTACGCCCTAGGTACGCAATGCGTGCGAAGGGCGACCACTGCTAGGTTATTGTAGTCACCCGTTTCAGTCATGTTCAGACATTTCCCACTAGTCTATTAAGAAGCACTTTTATAAAAGTGAATATATTGATGATCATATCATCAGCTGCATGTATGATAGAACATTTCACAGCTGCCTATAAGCTGTGTACGTGTATATAACTGCGGTCATCAATCATGTCTTCATACTGTTTCAAAAAACTTGCCATGAAATATCCAAGATCATGACCACCATTTTGAAAGTAAGGCAAACAAGGCATCATGTACAGTTTGTGGAAATATTCAAAGGCTGAAAGCTGAAGATGGATAGTGTTGCCTTCACCGTTTTCAACACCAAAGTCATTGCCTACAAATTTCCCAGTGGCTAATAGACACAATATTTGAGTTATGATAAGGAGAAACTGACCTTCCAAGCATATTTTCTTTTGGGAATAATTTGACATATCAAAACTACATACATTTGGCAGATTTAGCACTGCGTGTTAATTGCAGACACTGCACATAAACAAACAAATAATTGATTTGAAATTGAATATTTCGCTTGTCTTAAGCAGAGCTGGAAAGAATTTTAATTACTAGCAAGACATGACTTGTGTCCTTTCAAGTCTCTATCATGGCCAGACATACATGTATACCAAGTTGGTCAGATAATCTGATTACTCAATCTACAGGCATACATGAAGTAATAAGTCTGTTTAGCAATGCATTGCGTGATGATTTTCATGCATGTTTCATGCAATTCCAAGGAGACTATTTAAGCAAAAAAAGGGGGTCCATAAGATTTGTGATTTTTAACATGTTTCAAAGCTAACACAGTCTACGAAAGAGATTCTTGTGACTACTGACCATAAGCTTCTTATTTTAAGTCATCTTCAATTGGCACTTGGTCATGATGTCTGTTTATAATGTAAAATTTGTCACACAATTTCACAAATTTGGTCAGACAATTTCCATTGACCAACACTAATGTATCAAAATTGAAAGAATGTGTTTGACCACATTTCCAAAAACCAAGAAGTGAGGTGAAAATACAGTGGTCATGATTTCCTTTGCTTAAACACGATGAAATCATTAATTAAAATGAGTTTGAGAATGTTGTTTCCAGCACTGTTTAAGATCCCAAAGGATGCTCAAGAGTTTGACCAAGTTGATCATTTAATTAAACAGTGCACATGAGGAGTTGAATGTGGCACTACTGAGAGCAAATCCAATTAGTGGGCACCCACAGAGGAGGATTTGAGTCAGAGAACTCCAAATTTCATTCTTGCAGATAAGCCACATCCCCAATTTTTAAGGAAAATTTTAAGTGAAAAGTTGAGGCTTATCCGGCTGTGTTTACAGCAGTCATCCATGTATAAAAGGGGTTTTTAAAATAAGAAAATGACGGACTGCTCTTTTTTTCCAGCCAAGAAAGTGGCCATTCTACCAACTTAGGTGATCATTATGTTCACAGGGTTGGTCAAAAGGGGCAGTTATATTGTGGATGGTAAAAATTATTTTATTACCAACTCTTCAAACGACAGTCTCATAATCTTCTATAATTTATTTAGTATTTCAAGCTTGTGTGGAGAATCATGCTTACCTCTGTATGTCCATTAAATGAAGCTGCCCGCAGTGGGGTGGAGTTAGTGAGTGTTGTGTGATTCACCTCTGCACCTCGCTCCAATAACAACCTAACAATTGCCAGATGGCCCCCCAGAGAAGCCATCCACAATGGTGTACAACACTCAATCAGGTCGCCATCAATTTTGACAGTTCCTTCTTGCTCCAGATCAACATCATACTCATCAAGAAGGCACTGGACTATAGCAGTGTTACCATTCCGTGCAGCTATAATTAAGGGTGTCGCTCCATCAGTGCGGGTGTTAAGCAGGAAGTTTCTCTTGGTTACTGATTCACCATCGAGGACTCTTTTTAATTCTGGAACGTCACCTGTTCGGGCAGCTTCACTAACTCTCAAAACAGGCGACACCAGTACTAGTGGTAAAAGAAACAAATTTTAATTGTTTTTAATACACCTTAGATTTTATTGACTGAATAGCATCCAACCTCTGCTTACAATATCTATAGACTGAAATAATGACCTACCAACAAATGAGTTTTTTAAAAAAAAAAAAAAAAAAAAAAACTCAGTTAGTATGTTATCAAAAGCCATCAAGAGCAGATTAACAGCAAGTAGATAATGAGCTTATTGACTGAGTGGGATAGCCAGGCAGGAGAATATTGCAGTCATAGTCATAATATATGAATATCATTATGGGTCTTCTTGAACTTGGTCCAAGCAAACTTGCCAAGAGCCAAATATTTTCTTGAGTAGACAAACAAGTCAGTCAATGAGTACATTTATTTTATAGACATATTTTTGTGTTTTCCTGGAAAACACAGAACTCATAAAATTCATGAATATGAAACTACATCCGGGATCTCAAATGGTGTTTTTGCCATATCCTTGCTACTGAGGATATTGATGATGTCATTTCCTTCTTTTTCTTGGTTGTTGGTGTAAACAGTCCATTTGTCTATGTCTATGATATGAATTTATTTTTCATGTTAAAAGTAATATTTTACAAACATGCTTTGTTTGTTCATAAAATATTGCTGTTACCACTTGAAAATAAAATTCGGATCTTTGCACTGCCATGTACATGTAATATCCTCTTTGTCTTCAGGAATGTTGTCAAAGTGTTTGTATCAAAATGTAAATTCTCATTACCCAATCTGTACCTGTATGAAAATAGCTCTGCTAGGTCTGTGTTTTTATCAAATTTTAGAAACATGGCAAATTGTACCTGGATCTTCTTGTAGTCTGAGTTGTGATATTTTCAGTTCCTGAACAGAAATCTCATCTTCTCCAGATACTTGAACCCCACTGACATTCAGAGAAAACAGCCATTCCTTCCTCCATCCAGTGCAATGCCGCAGCAGAGGAAGTGCCTCTGACGTCAAGTGAAAAACCAGCTGCTTTCTTGGAATCCTCATCGCCGCAATAAAAGCCACTTCAGCGCGTACTAACTTCAAATGTTTGCAGATAGATTTCTTAAAGGAATTAACCTTGTTGGGTGTGATCTCATGTGCATTTTCATGTAAAATGAAAGAAACAATTGATCTTCCATGAACTACAGAAAATGAAACAGAAAAATGAAAAGATGCAGATTAGGCTCCCTGTTTTTCAAATCTTAATTGTCAGAGGGATGCTACTCTTTAAAAGACAGCTGGGAAACAAATATTGCTTTCATCAGGTTCATGTCACAGAATTTTGTATGAATTCAGTTTAGGACCCAGCATGTACATGTGTGCTTGTGGATTGATCCTGACTATTGCAATAACTTTCTTAAATCTTCAATAAGTTAATAGCAGCCACTACTTAACTTGAGCATTTATAGGACAGTTTAAATGTCAAGTCGTGTGGAGGCGCGTTGGCCTCATGGTCAGTGCAAGTGCTCGACTCCGAATCGACCGGATCGAGCAGCGGAGAAAACGGCCGGCCAGATGGGCCACTTGACTCAGAAATCAGAATAATCCAAAAATCCGAACCTCAAAACTCGATACAGTACAATGACTACAATGTAAGCTTACATGTCGAAAAAAACTCAGCCAGGTGTTTGTGGGGCAACAGGGCCACTAAATATCACCAAGAATTACCACAGTCCTCTTGGGGATTCTAAAATTACTTCATCGGAAAAAAGGAATGTGCCAAAAATTTCGCAATTTTCTAAGAAGCTTGTAAAGCTTCGTTTTCTAAAAAAATTCAGCTAATTATAATTAAGCTTACCTGCAACCAGTTCGCCGATGGCTTTTTCCGAAGTACTCTCTAAAACTGGAGGCCATTTCCTTTTATACTCACGCAAGAGATCTAAAATGTCGTTTCGTCCAGTTACACCCAGCAAATCTTCCAGCAAATCCAAATCGTACTCGCCCAAACAATGACAACTTAAAAGTTTCTCTACAAGTTCGTCTGCAGAATTGCAGTTCACGCCAATTTTCAACGAGATTACATCTCGCAGAAAGCGTTTCATCGCTTTGAGATTCTCTCCTGTGATTTTGTCAATAACCTCTTGTAAAAAGTCCCGAAAACATCTTGCTTTGTTCGGTGTATCAGGCGAAATGCCAAAGGCACGATCTCTCGTCTCTTCCTGTCGAGCAGCCATATTTGATCAGCATCGATAAACAAGCTGGCTCTGTTTTGCTGTGGGAATCCGCTGCCTATTCAAGACACGTTCTCCCTGGACTCTCTCGTTTTCGATTTGTATAGTTGATATATCACTTAACTTACACTTTGCTATCTGCAGCACCAAGCTCCGGGTAGCTGCGAGTAGTTGCAAAGAAACTCGTTCCTAACGTCACAGATTGCTGGAGTGGACATCCCAAAATCTCGTGACTTTTACTTCGAAACTGTTTATGTTCAATAAAAGTTGCGTGATGTTTCATTGCGCAGTATCAGGTGTCTTTCCTAAAAATCTTTCTCGTGTTTTTTCCACGAAAGAGTGTCATCGTAATTTTCTGATATGGGAAAAAAGAAAATTCGGGCGGACTCCCATTTTGAAAAACAGTATACAAAGTAAATTGGCGCGTGATGGATTTTAAAATAACCGTGACGAATTTACGCCACTGTCAACGTTACGTAACATGACACATTGATGACATTTACCCGTGTAAGGTAAATTTCGTCTGAAACACTGAGCTGTGGCCTCAGAGTAGACAACATAACATATTCTTCCCTTTCCCCTTCAGTCACCTCTTGCTACGGCCCGCGTTCCTACATGTTTTGTTGCTGTTTTTTTTTCCTTCTTTATCTTTTTTCTCCTTTCAAAAACGAACCATGTGCGCACCCTGATACCATCAACACCAATGAGGCAATTTTTTCATTTTTTTTTTTTTTTTTTACTATTTTATTATCATTTTGACACGAATGTCAGCTTTCATAAACCACACATATTTATTCGTTTGACGGCTCAAAACTTGAAGGGCTTTTTTGGCGAAAAAATATAGAGTCCGGGCCCAGGCTCTCCGCGCCCTCCCATTCGCCAGTTATAAATAGTCTTATTAAAGAGCAAACAATCTAACAGACCTGTTGTTAACCGGCAATAAGCTAAGGAGGCTCTTTGTTTGCACCCAGGTAATACACTAAAAATTCTTCCGAAGGGAGAAAGTTGGGGAAGGTCTACAAAAGCTCGGTCCCAGGCTCTTCAAGGAAACGCCCGGGTAAATCGACATTGGGCGGTTCATTTGATGACGTGAAGTGTGGGCGGGGGTTGATCAATATAAAGGCAAAGGCTTACATTCCGAAGTAGAATTAACGCTAAGGGAGGAATTTCACGGCAACTCGAATGATCGCTAGTTGTGAAGAGAACAACAGTTCTGCAATAAATTACATTTTAAAATTTAGGGTTTTAATAACTACTAGTCTTTGACTATATATTATCATAATTATAAGTTATCTTGGTTTACCATCAATGCATTCTCTACGCTGAAAGTTTTTGATTCCAGGCAAACATTTAGTCTTTGCAAATTGACTTGCAACTGACTAAAGCCGGATTTAATTTAATTTGATCCATTCATCAGATGACTGGTTCCGCCGCCAAGTCTTTCGATGGCTTGGATTTTTTCGTTGAACTCTTCTTTTTCCTTGCGGAGTTTTTCGCGATCTTCAAGCAACTGGCTCTGTCAAGAAATTCAGTGAAAACAATTTATTTCACAACAATATACAACAACAAACACCTAGTCAAGCACGCCTTCAAGATCATTTTTGCCTGATCTTCCAACAAAGAAGCATATATTTCATCAGCTTCGAGTTAACAAATTGACGTCAGTTTTTCATACGTCTGCCCTGTTATTGATCATGAATTTGGACCTAACATTGTCAAAGTAGTGGTGGATCCACGAGGCGATAGCCGAGTGGATCCGCAGACTACTTTGGCCATGTTATGACGAAATTCATTGTCAATAACAGGACAGACACATGAAAAGCTGACTTAATCTGTTTTTTACAATGACAAAGTATCAAATAGGCCCTTTGCATGATCCGGTCACATGGTACAAAATCACACATGCTGGTGAGCAAGTTGCACAGTGGGACTTCCAAAACAATGCAACTCGTACCAGTCCACCTGGACCTGCCTTTGTTTTGGAAGTCCCACTGCGCAACTTGCTCACCAGCATGTGTGATTTTGCACCATGTGACCGGATCGTGCAAAAGGCCTATTGTCCGCTCTCGCATGCGGACGCATCGCATAAATTATAAATTCACACGTCTGTCCGCCTATTGACAATGAAAATTAGCCAATGAGCGCGCGAGAATTTCTGCAGTTATCGTAAAAATCATTTTTGACGCACGATTTTCTAAGCTCTTTTCAAGCCACATTTAGGCACAAAACATAGATACCTTTTTCTTGAATCTTCGTGCGCCTCTATGTATGTTATTCTACTAATTATGTGACAAAAAAACAGACTCTGGCCCTCCAGATTTGGGGATTTACCGCGAGGATAACTACCTCACCCCGTAAAACCAAACTATATCACGGACATAAATAAAGAGGTCTTATTCACCACATGACGTAAAGAGATCTCAGTAAATAGCTCACAACACTACCTTTTCTAATTCCACTTGTTTTCTTTCTTCTTCAAGTTCTTGTTTTCGTACATTTATCCACTCCTCGTTCTCGATTCTGTGTTTGTCGATCATCTCTTCCAGTTCCTAAGACAAAATTAACACGAAAATACGTTTAACAGGCCAATAGTCATGCCAAACTTCTGACTCTCAAAGCAATAAACGATCCATCGCCAAACTCTCATAACTATAACATTATTTATATTCAAAGGGACCCATGGGAAACAGAAAGGAGAATTGGTGTAAACATCGAATATAATGAGCCCAATCTTCGGAGAAGATCGGATACAACCATGTAAAGCTTCGGAGAACATCGGACATGACCAGCTAAATCTTCGGAGAACATCGGATATGACCAGCTAAATCTTCGGAGAACATCGGACATGACCAGCTAAATCTTCGGAGAACATCGGACATGACCAGCTTAATCAAAATTAAGATAAAAACGTTCACTGGCTACAAAATTTCAAAAAAGAACATGAGCTTTCAGCTGTCAATCTTCAGCCTTCGACGGATAAAAAAGGCTGTAGATTGACAGCCGAAAGCTCATGTTCTTTTTTGAAATTTTTTTAACCAGCGAACGTTTTTATCTCAATTTTTAATCATGTCTCATCCTGGCTGCGCTTCAATCTATGACCAGCTTAGGTAAATTTTCGGAGTTCATCGGATATGACCAGCTTAACCTTCGGAGGACATCGGACATGACCAGCTAAATCTTAGGAGAACATCGGACATGACCAGCTAAATCTTCGGAGAAGTTCGGATATGACCAGCTAAATCTTCGGAGAACAACGGATATCTCGAACCAAGGGAGTTCATTACTCTGGGGTTTCATTGTTATGTTTTGAGCTCGGAGCTAATCAGTTCTCACCTGCTGTTGTTTCTGGTACAACTCCATATGAGCTGTTTTTTCCTCGTGAAATGCTTCTGTGGCGTTTCTCAAAGCTTCTTTTTGTCTACAAACATAAGAGCAGAATCAAGTTGAAGACGGTTTCCGCTATATGCATTAACAACGATTCTCGCAAAGTGATTGGTCAAGAGGCTCAAGACGTAATAGACTTGTGTTTACGACAGAATGAGGCAAAAAATAAATAAATAAATAAAAAAACCCAGAAATTCCACAGACTACTGGGGAGAGTAGTATTTCACCCTCACGCCAGGGGGATCTAGAGGGGCTGGGTTACGAAAGACCCTGGAAAATAGTTTGGATTCAAAGGAAACTTACGTCTGTAGTTCTGCATATTTTGCTGAAATGTCTTCAAATAAACCCTGGATTCTTTCAACAAACGAAGCTTTTACATCTTCAAAGTCAGCGGGCTTGGCCGGCTTAAGAAACAAGAACAAAAATTATTAGTCTGAACTAAGTTGGTGATCCATAACCTCATAAAGGCTATGATATAAGCACAAAGTAACTTGTCTAACCTCTGTAATGGCAGGGAAAATAGGTCTGTATGGCGCAGGGACTGGAATTGATAAGTCATAGGATGAGAGAGGGCCAGAAATATCGCTGAAACTGACATAAATGATATGACACAATAAGTAGATACCAGAGTGGATACGAAATTTATTTACTAGAAGGAAATAAATGAAGCTTGTGTAATGTTATTCTAGAACACTAAATTACGTAACGTTTTTCAGGGCTTCATTTTGTTTAGGGGACTTCAAATAGAAGCTCTCTCCACGGGTTGACTAAAATGAGTTTCAAAACAAAAGAGAAAACAAACCTGGATTGAGATAACGTTAAAACGTCACTTCCTGAGAAAAAGAAATCGAAGTCAGTTCATAAACGAGTCGTTACGTATGAGAAAGTTCGCTTCATGAAAGAACTGTTCATGAAGCACCACAACTCGTGATAAGCCGTGAATAAAAAAACATGCAATACACCTTTGATAAAATAATTTACACTGTATAACTTTTTTGCCCTGCTATTGTGTTTTAAACCCAGTTCAAACTATGGCATCGTTCACACTACACCGAAGGAATTTAAAAACGCAGCTTTATTTCTGCGGTTAGGCCTATCATCCACACTAATCCGTCGCGAAACCGGGGCTTTTCGAAAACGCTCTTCAAACGGGAAATTTGGAAACGCCGGCTCTGCGTTTTACTGTGGACGGAAAACATTTTGAAAACGAAGCTTTTCGAAAACGATGACGTTAAGATATTCATGATATTTCCCTGCCTAAGGTTTACTCAATCACAAATCTAAAATGACCGGTGATTGTTGCGTTTTCAAATTTCTCCGGCATAGTGTGGACGGAAAACATTTGATGCGTTTTCAGCGTGAAACCTCCGTTTTCAAATTCTTCTGGCGTAGTGTGGGCGAGGCCTAAATGTCATAACGACAAAAGAAAATGGAATTCTTTTTGTCACATTATCTTCTCGGCGTCGTTCACGCTGGTAACTTATGCATGAATGAAAGATTGGTATAAAAGTAAAAGCAATTAGCTAGTGTGAACCATGCAAACCGTACCTGTCATTTCTGGAGGAAGGTGCTTCAAAGCAGCACGTGTCTGTAAAATGCACACGTCATTAAAATCTTTCTGATCATTCATCCCACCGAAAATTACCAGCTGAAAAACAAAAATCACAGTATTGATAACTGTACTCTCTCAAAGGCTTCAAGTATTAAAGTGCACCTAGCCCCAAAAAGTTTTTTTTTTTTTCGCTGAAATAAATCTATTTGTAATTCGAAGTACTTCCACGAAAAAAAAATTGAATTTGGTTCAATCCTCGATTTTCTGTGCCCTGGCGAAGTTTCGAAAATATCCCCCAAAACGCCGCCATTTTATTTCACGGCGGAGTTTCGGGGAGAATGGGTCCAGCGGCTATTGTTATTGCAAAACTCTATGTTGGACGTTCTACCCTGCAGACTGGGGGTGGGGAGCCTCGAGGGGGGCAAGGAAGCTCAAACTTCCCGCTTCCCATACCTTTTACCCCTGGCTCATGCCCCTTTGGTTCCCCTTTGGCTCTTGCGTCTTTGTGCAGAACCTCTATTGCAAAATATCGTGGAAAGTAGCAATGTTTGGCTTTTTTTCTCCCTTGAGAAAACCCACTTCCTTGTATCCTGTCCCCCTCCCCCCTCCCACCTGTTATTCTTCCAAGACAAAACATTACCTGTCCATAAACTAACACAGCACTATGACCCAGTCTCCTCTCAGGTCCAGTGCCAGAACACTGAAGCTTCTTCCATTTTAATTTTGCTGGAAGAAAAGAAATGTGTGTTAAGCCAATAAAAATGTTAAATACATTTAAAAAGCGGAAAATATAGTACTTCTGATACTCGTTGCTTAGTTAGTCGACTATAGCTAGTGATTTGTCAACTGGTAAAAAGTACATTGTACAGTTTAATATATTCCAATTCCAAAATTAAGTGGCTGCAGTTTAACATTATGAAAATAACAATAGTAAAAAAAAAACATTTTTAATTTCTTGAAATTAGTTATAACAACAACTTACACAAACTAAACTTGTACACATCATCAAATGGTGTTGTAACTTTGGCTACATCATTTGATCCACCAAATAAGTAGATATCCTAAAAATGCAAGATCGACAAAAATGTCAGCAACTGAAGCACAAATAAAGAGCAGTTTGCATTTGAGTGCTGAAAAGTAATTGGTTTTGCATTAACTACACTACACAATTGGATTAAAAAACATGCCATGTGCGTGCATTTTCATCCAATCAGAAGTAAAACCAAAACCAATCGTGACTCACTCACATGCGTTTTCGCACACTTTGCATCAGCCACATGTGAGTATTACTTAAGCTACTTTGCTACTAGCTACAGATATTTGAGTTGTGATTGGCTCACTGCATCATCTGTGTCATGTTTCATTGACTACTCACTGAATGATTATGCTGGTTTTGGTTTTACGACATTAAAGAGAAAACTGCTGTCATGCACAACCTTGATAAGTATGTGACAAACAAATGTAGCAATTGAAATAATCATGGTAATCATGTTGAAGTTTACAATGTACCTTGCTGTGGTGCGCACATAGCATGTGTAGGCTCCTGGCATGTGGTCGATGACCTTGAACATTCACAGCTTCCCATCGCAGAGTCACTGCAGCATGAAAACAATGGAAAGCAAGAATACACAAAACAATAAGCTTTGCATACTTGTAACCATGCTTAAAATATGGTAACTAGAGCCATGCTAGTAGCAAAACTATTTTGCTACACTGTAGCATTGTTATAATACAGTGTAGAGATAATAATGTACAACATTGATAACAAGTTTTCTGAACTCTGAAGCAGACTTACAGAGACCATGCAAAAAAGTCCAATAGACTATATGGTGAGGTATATAAATTTCAACTAATTCTTAAGAGCAAAATAAATTTTGAAAACAAGCCATAAACCCCAATTTAAAATAAACAGGGCCATAGCTGGAAAAAAACATTATGACTGAGACAATTTGTCAATTGTTATATTCTCTTCCTAGGTATTTAGCAATGTTTTACTTTCCTCCTCCAAAACCAAGAAAACAAAACTGAAAAAAAAGACCGAGGCAAGTGCCTCGGTTTACCTCATACTGGCTACGGCCCCGATAAGTAATAACAATAGGTATTACTTTATCAGTTATTATTATTACAGGCATGCAATGCGTGCAGAGGATCCACATGTTGATTATTTCAAAACACCAAATAATAAATTTAAGTAAAATTATCTCTATTAACAATTACTTATTACCAAAATGTCACACCTGTATCAAAGACATGCACATCATCATACCACAGCTTCTCTCCTCCACTTCCTCCCATAATGTAGAACTTTTCACCAGCCACTGTACAGGCATGATCACATCTGAAACAATACATCAACACAATGCAGTGATCCTGGTACGGGCTTGAAGCCGTATCCCTTGGTCTGGAATCCAGAACTCTTACCATTAAGCCAACATGTCTCCTACACACATATCAAATGTTCAATAACCCAGCAAGCTGCCAAAGCAGCAAATTCCGTTAAACTAAAAACCTGTGAAACTAAAAGGTGTCACTTAAAAATATTACATAAAAATATTACGTAAAAAAGAAAGCCTACTAGGCAGCTGACAAGATTGATTTGAAAGTTAAGTTCAGTGTTATGTTACCTGGGTGAAGGAGGATTACCAGAGGCCTTTAGAGGTGTCCAGGTTAAATTGCCTGCAACAAAAAAGAACTTACAATAAATGATTCACATTACGAAGCCATGGCAGGGATTTCATTAAGGTCACTGATAACCTTTTGGTGTGCCTTCCAGGAAATCTTTGATTCATTCGAGCACTATTTTTGGTAAAACTCCAGCAAACTATATATTACCGTTATGACAATAAAATGAAGAATCCAAACATGTGTCACATAGATAGATCGATAACTTTATTTCAAATCAGTTTGATGAGGCTGATTAGACCTCCAGCAAGATTATGCTAATTTACCGAGAAAAATAACTTTAAACAAAAGAAAATTGAAATTAAAAAAATACAACATATAAATGTATTATAATAGCTAAGACTGGTCTACATATGTAAATTTAAATGTGTTACATTTTATAAAATAATTGAAATGGCTTTCTTTAGTAAGTGCAAAGCTTCAAACTCAAAACCATAGATGTTGCTTTCACTGAATTACTCACCTTCAAAATTATCACATGCAACCAAACAAACTGTCCTACAGTGTATATCAATCAGCACTTGCTAGGCTACTGTTTCACGACACGCAGAGATGTGTCAAAGTAAAAGTATTTCGAGTTTTTTAAAAGCCTGACACACTTTCATGCAAGGGATGAAGTGTACAAAATTAATGACAGCTAGCTAGATCAGTTTACAAAATGGACTACTAGCTCCTGAGAAGGGTGACATCTCGCTGTTTACTCTTGAGACTCAAAATGAAAAATTTTCAAATAAAACATTTAAATAATTCACACCTAAAGATGTCCTCACAGATTGGTAAGACACATGTCAAATCTTGACCATGCTTATGTTAATCACAATATTAGATAGTGTAAACGTAAATTATATTTTCAACTGGTTAATGTTTATTTGTACCTGTATTAAGCATATAAAGAGCATTGGTGGCATTTCCACGGTAAATTCCTCCAAATATGTACAATGTATCTCCCACTACAGCTGTTGTGTGACCCAATGCTTTGGGTTGACGACCTTGAGTTGGACACAGTTCCCATGATAGTGTTCCTAAAAGTTGCCAGACAAAGGCCAGAAATTGAAGCTATATATGTATATTAAAACCAATACCCAATTATTTTCTAACCGTGAACACTTACTATTATTTTTTGCTCATTTTTGGAGAAATGAATGAAGGCTCTTCATACATGTACAATGTATAAGACTCGAGCATTTTTACAGTGCGAACATGCCAAATACTCACGATATACTTATTAAGTGCCTTCCTTTTTTAGTCACTAACAAAATGTGCAAAAAAAGTCTCTAGCATTCGCAGTTCAAGTGTCATCACAGACTGTAATAAGCAGTTTAGCAGAAACTGTTTGTTTGTTTGTTCCTTTGTTTAATAACAACACCCTTGTAGACAATATTTACACAGACGGTTGCATTGCGTTAACAACTTGTAGGATGTCACGCACAGATAAACAAATTGGGATCCCTTAGAATATTATTATCCTGATTAGGAATAGAGCATTAACATACAGTCTCCTGAAGAATGTACTGCATGTAAAGGGTCTTGTAAGATGTCTTGTGAAATCCTGCTCACAGGAACTTAACAATACAATCCTAGGAAGAAATTCTAACACAGTGAACTACATGACTACAGGTAGGGATCTTATATCGCCTTTACATAAGTTCAGTTCAGGTTAACAAAACCTCAAAGCCACATGAGGCTGTGTGGTTTAAGCAACAGGGAGTACTGTCAAACCAAGAATCAACAGATGAATAGAAGATTACTAGAGATACCCTGGTTACTCCACAGGGGTACAAAGTACCGCAACCAGAATAAATATTAATAATGTTTTGATCATAGGGTTGGAAAGCTGGAACGTGTTTCATGTCACCATCATCATCATCATCATTCCTCATAGCCCCCGGTGGGGCATAGGTCTTACCGATGTCATATGCATACAATCCATCTAAGCACTCCTCAGATTCAGGATAATTTGAACCACCGAATAGATATAGTACACTACCCACAGCACTGTAAAGGACAGAAAACATTCACTCAGCAGATGGAAAATAACTGTTTAAGTACAACGAAGTAACAGCTTGCATGGATTGAAAGCTCCTTTACTATACATGTATCACAACTAAGTCCCCTGTACAGCGTCAATTATATATGTACACATGATTACATTCAGTCATAATGCACCCTTTTGAGTGCTACATCCTACGAATCACTTGTATTTTCTTGTTAAATACAGTCACACTTGCAAGTCTTTACGCAAGTTCGTATACCAAGAAAATACTAGTGACAAGAGGTATCTTTGTGGTGTACCACTAGAAAGCATTGCATGTTAACTATTTTATGCCATGCCATAGACACTGTAGAAAATCCAGTGGCAACACAATCAGTGGGACATACACTGGGCAGCACATGATGGGAAGATTGGGTGTAATACCATCGATTATACAAGCATGGCTTTCCTGTATTCTGATCAGCTGTATTTACTATGGCATGGTATGGTAATGAATATAAATATGATGTAATTGCATTTTGCACCAATATAATTCTGATTTATTTATTTTTTGAATTGTATTTTGATTGCTTTACAAAAGACATTTGGCTGCATTGATTGCCAGTAATTTGATTAAATATTATACAATTTGAACTGAGGTGAGATATTAAGCAAACCTTAAAGTGTGTCCATCTCTTGCACAAGGTATGTCTCCCAGCTGTTGCAATCTCTCCCAAGTGACCTGCAAACCAACTGACCAAAAAAGACATCCACCAATTACTTCATTATAATAATTATGTTATGATCCAGCTAGATGTCCAAATTATGCCAAGAAATACAAGTACTTATTGAAGCTCAAGGTCTTGCACAAGGGCCAAGACCATGAATAAAGACTGTAAGCCATTTCAAGACATTAACCTCTGGAAAACCATTCCAGTTACTTGTAGGTTCATTATGTTTTTTTTTTTTTTTTTTCTTTCAAAAACTTTGCCTCTTGAAACTACCCTTTCCCTACAAAATGTCCTGACCAGTGACCTCCCTTGGGGTGGGTATTCAAGCTTTGCATATTTCATTCTGTTGTGAAAATGTTCTCTTAACTAAAAACTGTACAGCTTTTTCACTATTGTCTTTTTGAAGTGCTTTTACATGTGTCAACATTATATTAATATTAAACCAATAATTAATTATCAATTAAATATGTACAGGGCTCAAAATAATTTTCGGACCGTGGCCGGTCATGTTGACGGGCCAAAGTGATTTTAGCTTGGTCCCGTCTCGTTTCTGACCGGTCAAGATATTTAAAAAAATTTAAGTAAATTATGTTTGCCTAATGAAACCCACAAATATAATTTGTTTGTTCCGGTCGTTGCTAGACCTTTTAAAATTATTTTTTAAAAGGTCTAGCTTAATACAAAGAAAGGCTTAAAGCTTAACCAAAGATAGCCTTGGCAGGGCTCAGCAGCTCAATGGAGTGGCATGCTATCAGTGGAATTCTTGCCACCTGCCAAAGAAAAAGTATTGAACGGATGCATATTTGATCAAACTTCAAATTTTTTGATCGGTATATTGAATTCCATGAGCCGTTTTGATGTTCTACAAAGTATTTATGTCCATCAAAACGTAAGTAAAACCAAACAAAAGGGAATTATCTTCGGAAAGAAGTTAAGTCGGAAATTTTCAAACGCTCTTTTTCGAGAACAGGAGCGATATCATGGAATCAAATTTCTCCAGACTGGAGAGATTTATCTCAACCAATCTAAGAAAAAAATTCGTAGATTTTTATTTGAGACTTTTTTTTTCAGATAGGGATGACTATGTTGAAGTCGACACCCTGACTCAAGTTCTTAAATTTAGTTCCTGATTAATTTCAACCCATAGTTTAGTTCATCTCTAGTAAATCATAGCTCCTAGTGTCAATCAAAATATGCAAATGTAATTGTATTGAACAGTTTCGTAAATCCTTCTATAAGTAGTTGCATAACAATCTTATTTATGTATGAATGGTCTAATATAAATATAGATGTGGCCCACCTAGATTAGCCCAGCCTACCTGCGGGTTTGCGCTGTTACTATTGTCAAGCTTTTTTTATCTTAATGTGTATATATTTCTGTAAAATTGTAAATATGCAAGTCATAATAAAAGTTGTTGTTGTTGTTGTCAAACATGCATAAGCATGCAGATCCTAATTTTGGGCTTCAGAAATAACTTGGTAAACAAATATAGCCGAAGAAAAAGTCTATGTTTCCTCAATTCTCACCCATGCAAACGCATAAAAAATCATTAGGTTACCACGAATACGGCTACAGTTACACAACAAGTGTTGGGAAGTTTTGTAATGATGTGACTAAAATTAAGGTCTAAGGTGTAAGCCATAAAAAAAATCTAAACTCTGTCGTAGTCACATTTTAGAGTGAGTTTTGGTTCACGAAGAACTAATGACCATCATTCAGTAGATTTTACCACAATAGTGGGTAGATTTTGGTCACTTGCTAAACAACGAGTTGAAAGTGTCACAAATTTCATTCGCAAACAAAATAACTGTCCACTGACGCAGATACTGATAAGGTATTCGGCTTTTTTGTTGGTACATAATTATTTTCGTCTGTTTTATAACAGTAACTTTTATCGGTTGGTTCTAATTAGATACTGGGTTCGTGCTCAATGTTACATTTACGGCTTGATGGAAACGAAGCAGACTGCAAAATGCGTGTTTTGATGTTCCGGAGTTCCATAGTGTCTAAGTTGGAAACAACTTGACAATCGAGTGAAAAGTTTTGTTTTGGTGTCCTGTTTGTTGATTTTTGTGCAGTGAAAGGGAAAGAAACGACAAATATCTTGAGATCTGTAGCCCAATACCTTTAAAATATGTGCCAACAAAGGAGACCCTGTTAGGGGTAAATTTTGACGAGCCACATGGCCTTGAAATGGCGACATGAGAACTATGAATTGGCAACGAATGACAGACTACCCCAGCGAAATAGGGAAAGCGACAGCAATGGCAAGATAGATCGACAATGAATTTCGGAACTGAAAATGCAGTGATTGCTTTAAACGTATGAGTCAAAGTGAAGACGCATTTCCAGAGTTTTAAATGTGTTTTCCTCTCTCACGCACGATGTCAGAGGGTTGTGAAACCCAGGCTTTCTTATATATGCTAAAACATCCAACGTCGAATAAATCGAGTCCATCATTGCTGAGTATTTTTTCTCATTCTCAGCTGAGTGAGCAGTGCCCTAAAATGCCTAAACACATGCTTAAGGAAAAAGGAAAGAAATCTTCGACCGTCTGCTTCATATTTTTATTAGTGGGTTACCAGTAAAAGAATATCAAGCTGTCTTATCAACAAATGGCATTATGGAAGGAAAAGAGAGACAGGGGAAAGCTGCCAAGGTCTTCTTGTCTTCAGCAAAAGATAAGGGTTACGTCAAATTCAAAGGAAGATTATAGATAGGAGAGGTTATCTGATTGAGGCCGTTGAGATTTTGAGTTAAAGAACGGTTATTAAACATAACCATGGTAAAAATAGTCATAGGTTCGATTGTACTTTAGGTCCAAATACTGATTAGAAAATGACTGAAAATACATGTAGCAATTCCGAGCGTCTAAATTTCAAAATTTCCCAGGGGGAGCATGCCCCCACATCCGCTAGGAGGTTAGCAACTTCAGCGCTCGAAAGCATGCCCAAGCCCTTAGAAAGCATGCCCCCAATATGCCCCCCCATCATGCCCCCAGCCCCTTAGAAAATTTTGAAAAATTGAAGTAGCTAAGAAGTGTTTTCCTTCATGCTGAGTCAAAATGTGATGCTTTATAAGTAACCATAAAGTAATCATTAAACCCACTGACCGGAGAAATGCTGGCTCTGCATAAGAATTCCTACTACTGAAAAGTGTTCAAAGCAAGTGCAAAGCATACAAGGAGTAAATTATATACCAAGAGATACTTAATGATATATGTACTTGACTAAAAAGCAAGGAACCTTCAATGCGTGAGAAATAATAGTTTCGGCACGAGAGTGCAAGATTGAATTCAACTGCGTGAGCCTCATGCTCAATGCGTGAGACTTGACAGCACCGTGTCGGTTTTTTTTTTTTTTTTGATAAAAAAGGCATTACAATGTGTTATATGTGTAGCTTCGTTTTAATTGAACAAGGTCAAATTTCCCGACACAGCTCCTCTGAGATGAAATTCCGACAGGTGACATAGGAGTCTTGCAAAATGCCGACATGGCTGGTGGCGAATTTCAGACCAGGGACATGGGTACCCCTCCTAACAGGGCCTCACAAAGAAAGGCATTCTGTGACAAAAGTATGACAGTTATGCAAATCTAAAGAATCACAAAAAGCTGAATCTGATTGGATTCCCTTTTCCGTACAGAAAACCTCTGCTGTCAAAAGGTTGAATAGTTTTGAATTCTGAATTGAAAACCTCTACCATCCTAACAGATGAAATTTTTTTTTTGAACGGATAGCAGCAGTTGTTCCAATGGCTGAATATTTTTCTGAACGGATAACCCCAGCCATTCGAATGGCATTCCTATCGACCTCAAGGAACGCATGACAAACACCAACGAACGATTTTTAGCTGTTCAAACAGAGACCCGTTGATGTATGTTTTCATGTGAGAGGTCATAATAAAAAATATATTTAAAATCTAAAATTTACAGTTGAAGATTCGATTGTTTATTCAAGAATGAACAACGTGACCGTCTCAACATGACGTGACCAGTCAACATTACCGGGGAGTGAAGTTTTTGGCTGGTCAAGTCACCATTCTGGTCGGACATTGTCCGTTGAACGGCCGTTATTTTGAGCCCTGAAGTAAAGTAGACATGGCTACCTTTAAGAACAAACAGATCATTCAAATAAACTGGGTCACTTGTCGATTCATCATGTTGTCCACCAAATCCACTACCACTACTACCACCAAAGATGTACACTTTCTTGTCCACAACAGCTGCTGCATGTCCCTGCCTGAAAAAAACAATGTTTAATATCGTTCAGCTGAATTGATACTCCACAATAATTTGTACCCTATAATTTCATTATAATGAAGATCAGGCACATAATGTGAACTAAGAAATAAACACAGAAACAAGAATTTAAACACAAAGCTTGCATAGTTGTGTATAGAGGAAAAGAAATAATTAAAATGACACACTAAGCCCCCTCCCCTGGCCCATTACCTTCTCCTCCTCCTCCTCCTTCTCCTTCTCCTCCCCACTAAGAAAAAATGTTTTCATATATCCTACCCATCACATGGTGCCCATATCTTGAGTACTTAATGTACAAGGCTGCAGGGGTGAGGGAGGGGGGTACTCTCTTATATGGGCTAGGTACAGGGCTAGGTGCAGTTGTATGTGTACCCCTAAAGGGTACATGGTTTCTGAGTGATTTCGATCCAAAAAAGGGTAAAAATTTTGACCATTTTGGTCTGAAATAGGGTCTTTTTTCATTCTGTCTTGACATAGTAGCCCTTTTCATTTTCATGTTTACGCAAATGGAAACCATTTCTGGTTAGCTGCAGTCATATATACGGTGTGTATTAGAACTGTGTACTAATTTTAGAGGTCTAAAGTGGAGTATCGAGTTTTGGCTCAGGTCAAAAAATACATTTGTAGGGTAAGCAGGGTATGGAAAATCAGAGATTTTCGTCTGAAATAAGGGTACAGGTAAGATTCAAGTCTGATGACAAATTTACTTTTACTTTTTTTTACAAAGTAACACAGTGTATGACACATCTAACAACATTGAATGTTGTAGATAAATGCAGCACTTATTCCAGAGCAGCACTCTTAAATAGTCTAAATAGTTTTGCTCTCATAAATGGTGGCTACAGTTATATCCCTTTGCAGGACCGCCGCCCCCCCCCTTGTACGTAGATTTAGATGTCACACTTCCGTTATAAATCGATAAAATCATGAAAATTGATTTGACACACCAAACTAATTTATCGATTTTCCACGACTTCTGTTATCAATCGGTAAAAAAATCATTTGATCAAGGCCGATTTTTATCGACTTACCACTCTGGGATAAACATCTGCAGTGTCTACAAAAAAAATAATGATCAAATTTTACTGTACCTTGGAGCAGGAGCGGGTCCGTTTATTGCTCTTGTGGCCCAAGTGCAAGTAGAAGAAGACATAGCCGTGCTCAATACCTCCTAATTACGATATCAATTCATGATATCATTGCTGCTCAGGAAACAGACGAACGCAAAGGATGCTGGTTAGACTGAGCCTATGATAACGGCAAACAGCGGATTTCCTTGAAATGTCTGCGCGACGCAGTGGCCTGATTTGCATTTGCAGCTGGACATGTACAAAAAGACAGAGAATATATATCAACTTTTGTTTGCAATATATTTTTTTGTTAGAACAATCAATTTGTCCTAAATGTGTCCTAGATGCATAAGGTAATAATTGGAAAGAAGCGTCTTAAGAGATTGGTTTCTCTTCCAACAACAGGGACCAGAAAATGGCGATCGAAAGATTCAAGAGAAGGAGCAGGCTCGGTGAGTTTTAGTGGAAAAAATTTTGTTGACTCAGCTACCGCGATATCTCGATTATCAACACGTCTTGTTTTACGTATACTATACCACATCCTTTCTGTAAACAGGCTGATAACCTTCCTTCACATCAAAGCTTTTCTTGAATTTCGCTAAGTGTCAAAAAGTATCTTTGACACCAGGTTCAGAAGTCGCGCGACGTAAGTATGTTTGCGTGTAGCGTGAAATTATTCTTTTGTACTGTAGGTTGGACAAAAGAAATAACTACTTTAACTGGTGTTAAAGGCCTTTCTTTCTAACAGTGACGTAGATTGTCGTGCTAGTAAATTACATAAGCGGCATTCTTTCAATGTTGATTCAGAAACCTTTATCTTGTATATAGCTCGCGCTGGCGAGGAAAAGCACAGTTGCCTTTGATTACGACGTTGATGATTTGTAGTGATTTGGAGGCTTTAGTCAAGTTTTTCTCTTTTCTCAGGGAACGCAGCTAAAATAAGAAGCTAAGAGAATTCCTATTAATCTTATTATCTTGTTTTCCGGTGTCCTTCTTGGTTATTGTAAACCATATTTAAACTAAAATTTATCGATTCTGTTCATAAATTTTCTGTTTCTTATAAATAATGCATTAGCACAGGCCCAGTTGTTCCATACAATGCAATATCATGTTGTTATTCTAGATCTGTCCACTCGAAACTACTTTTTGACATAGTTTGTAAATACTCAAATGACTATTTACATTTAGAATCCATTTTATTCATTCCAAAGTAACTTAGAAAAGCGCGCTAAAAAACTGTTAAAATATATAATAATTTCCTGTACTCAGAGCGCAATAAAAATCTTTTTAAAAGTGGAATTTTTTTGTTCGGTTCAACTGAACTTCATCAGTGGCTGATGAAGGTGAAAGACTTTTATTGCACTCTGAGTACAGGAAATTTTTTTATATTTTAATCATGATTCCAGAGGAGAAACCCAATATTTTTTATGGTAAAAAAAATTGTAAATATCCCATTACATTTAAATAAATTAAAAATATCCAATTACATTTTTCTTTGTTAGCTTGGTGTGCATGCATTTGTACAGTAGGTCTCTGTGAACATTAATTGTTTTTAGTTGCAGTCTTTCTCCTGTTAATGCTCCGTAAAGTTTTGAATGTACAACCTCCCAAAATAACACTAATCGAAAGCAGTGATTTAAAATTTCACATCTCTTAGCAAATCCCAAAAGTATCAACCCTCCAAATTAATTACCTAAAACATAACTTGAGTTGTTATAAGAAGTTGTGGAAATAGCGCTACTTTGGAATAACCAACAGAAACTCAGACCATCTTCATTGATCTTGTTATAGAGGCAATACCTTACTCCATTTTGTTATATAATTTTTTTTTTCAACACTTAAATTCCTTAAATTCATTGTCTATTCATTGAAAGAAAATTAATTGATTCAGATGGGTCAGCCTGCATGTAATACATCTTTTTGTTTCCAGAAATTACGGTTTGTTGTTCTCATCGGAAAGTTGCAACCCTCCGGGAGTAGTGATTAAAAAAGGCTAGAACTATGGTAACAACTCGTACATCTAAAGTAGCAAGGTCTATCGCTTTTAGAACTTTGCAGTTTGTTATACATACATGTACATGTATACTAAAAGTTACCCTTTAATTTCCTATAAAATAGTTACAAATATTTTTAAAAGATAACAAGTTATCAAATGTATCTTTCAGGGATTTGGAAAACCAAACGTCTACCATGCCACTGTGGTGATCTTTCTAGAGTTTTTTGCTTGGGGTCTTCTCACATCACCAATGTTGACAGTAAGTTGTTACACTATGCAAAAACATCCTTAAGAATTGGATCAGGAACAAAACTACAGTTAGTTTCCATGTTATTTGGCTGGAGTTTTAAGACTGCATCACTACCAGGGCTCACCAACCCCTTGCTGTGATCAGTGTGCGTGTACATTTTGCATAGACTAAGGCATCTTCAGTCTTTTGCAACTATTAATAAGTTAACTGAACGTAAACGTGTAGTCAGCCTCCCTCAGTATGGCATTTGGGACAAAGAAAATAACGATAGCCAGGGATCCACATTCGCAGTTGTCTCGTCGTCTGTGACCACTAAAATATCATAGGGATGACCAAAACAATACGAAAACATATCCACTGGACGAGTTGAGTTTGACTCTATGTACCAGAAAAAAAAAAAACCATTTGTTAAATGTTCTTATGAGTTCCCTGCATTCTGATCACTTGTCTTCCGTTTAGAACTTGAGAAAACAGAGAGATAATTGCAGTTTTCTTTTGCGATAAAATCATCATTTTGTTCTGCGATTATCTGTACTGCATCTGCATCCACGAAAATGCATCCACCGACAGCCAGAACTACAGATATGATGTACTGCAGATTGTGTACTGGAAGACTTATCACATGAAAATAATAATAAAAAGCAAACTTTCCATTTACATGCTGTTCTGTTGCCATTCTTCCCTATTGAACGAGCAAGTAAAATTTTACCAGGGCAAGTATGTCATCTGGCATACTTGCCTGGCTGACAACTTGGAGAAAAAACCAATTTGGATCCCTGTATAGGTGCTTCCTTTTTGCTTTGTCCTTGGCAACAACTGTAGCGGTGTACTAGGATATGAAGCCTAACTCCTGTCATATTTCAAAATGATTTATGCTCTGAGATGAGATGATTTGTTACACTATATCGTAAGTCAAGATTTCTATAATTATACAAAGTTAAATAATTATATGTATCTGGACATCCCTGTCCATGGATATTTTCCCATATTTTCCCTAACTGAGTGATTGTTCTTCTCTCATTAGGTGTTACATAACACATTCCAAGAGCACACTTTTCTAATGAATGGATTAATTCAAGGGGTTAAGGTGAGACGTCATCATCGTGTTGTAAACAAGTGCAATCTACCTGTACATGTACATTGCATTTTCCACACCACCTAAATTTTACATGTCATATTGAGTACCAAATGTTATGGCCTTGAAAGGTTATGGAACTGCATGAGTGCATTTCTTTTAGTTTTAGGCTTTAAAAGCATTGAAGATTATACCCGTGGATACTGTGTACACATGTACATCATAGTAGAAACAGGACCTTGAATTTAGTCAAACATAATAGGATCTCAAGTGGGGTTCTTTGAATTTTCTGCCCTGACCAATTTAAAGGGTATTAGTTTTTCATACAAATGCTTTTTAAAATATTATTTATTGTTTAATGTTTTCTTTCGAATATAATTATTTAAAATTTTATTTTGCAGGGAATCTTGTCTTTTCTTTGTGCGCCATTAATTGGAGCTTTGTCTGATGTCTGGGGACGTAAATCCTTTCTCCTTGTAACTGTCTTCTTCACCTGCATTCCTATTCCACTTCTTAGATTTAATCCATGGTAAGTCTTCTGCCAATATAAAAGTTTTAGTTGTACAATAAGTAATGTAGTCAAGGCTGTGCTCTATAAGCACCCAGGTGCCATAGGTGACTAACTTTGCCTTTGGGCAACTGGAAAAACTTAATTTTTTCATACAAGCTTAACTGCTGGGCACCCAGGATTTCATCATTAGGAACCTTTGGTTCCTCATAATTTTCTCAGACCAAAGCCTTGGTATTGAGAACATCTTTTACTGAAACATAAACTATGTCCTTTAAGTGCAACCCATCAGAATGTAGCCCTGTAATTATTGCATCTAAAGAACTGTAAAATTTGGCTGTATGCAAATTATATGAGTTTCTAGAACAGCTACAGTTGTAAGTACTTAAAGAGAATGACTTTTGTGTTATTTGTAGGTGGTTCTTTGCCATGATCTCAGTTTCTGGAATGTTTGCAGTCACCTTTTCTATAGCTTTTGCATATGTAGCTGATTGTACAGAAGAAAGTGAAAGAAGTACAGCTTATGGCCTGGTAAGATTTGCTTTACATGTGTCTTGATCTGTATTGTTTTCGCACATTACAGAAGGCTGTGAAATAACATGAATTGCTGGCCCATCCAGGAAATAATTATATCATTAAGAAGCAAAGTGAAGTACAGTAAGTTTACATTCTGTGGTGTCGAGTGTCTTCTCTGACCTATAGGCAAAGAAATCAGCAAAACTCTGGACTTATTCTTTTGGCTTTTAGAAACAAATTTCATACGTTTAAATTGAAGTGTAAAGACTGCCTTACTCAGTGTGATTAGTACAACTTTTAACTCGAAAAATCCTAAGTAGTGTCAAATGACAGAGAAGGTCATTTGTGATCAATCATCGTCATAATTATTATGTTTTGTTTTATATTATTTTTCCATTAGGTTTCTGCCACATTTGCAGCAAGTCTTATCATCAGTCCCGCTCTGGGAGCTTATCTTGGCAACATATATGACGACAGTGCAGTTGTGGCACTTGCTACATTTGTGGCTGCATCTGACCTGTTATTTATTTTAATTGCTGTTCCTGAGTCTCTTCCTGAACGGATCCGGCCAGCATCTTGGGGAGCACCCATCTCCTGGGAGCAGGCTGATCCTTTTGCTGTGAGTACAAACTTGTAGTATTGTTGTAAGTAATACATCAAACACAAGTGACAGTGTTTCATAGGGATATCCAAACACCGAGAAGAGAGTTGAAAACACGATGCACTGCGTAGTATTTTCAATGTGTTCGGATAGCTGATGAAACGCTGTCTTGAGTGTTTGACATAAATTATCTTCTCACTCGAAACAAAAACTAAAGAGTAAACTGGGAAATAAAATTGTCAAAATCTATGCTAATTAAGACCGGGTATCTCCTTTACAGTTGTAATTTTCTTTGTTTTAACTTGATGAATTATTAATGAGTTTCAGAAGTAATAATAAAGTGTTGGTTTTGTGGAGGGAGGAAAACCAGAGAACACGGAGAATGACCCTTTGAGAACCAACAACAAGCTTGACCCACATATGAATTCCTGGCCCCTGTAAGAACCTGTGGTGAACAAATGATATTTATTTTAGTATTGGGGAGCAGTAATGGTGCTTGCCTTCCAACAGTGTGGCCCAGGTTCGAATTCTGTGCCCTGGGTTGTAATTGGGTTGAATTTGTTGTTGGTTTTCATCCTTGTTCTGAGGGTTTTTCTAAAGGTTCTCCAGTTTTCCTCCCTCCAAATTCTGTCAATTCCAATTTAATCTGGAAACAGTGGAAGAAGAGTCTCTCTGAGGGATGTGCCACTGCAAATTCCCATTTGGTTAATATTAATTACAATATTATCATTTATTATACCCTTTAATTTATCTAAATATTTAGCTCTTATTAACCGAGCAGGAGGTCTGTATGGGAGAATCTTGACCGAGGTCATGAGTACAGACCGAACGCAGTGAGGTCTGTACACACGACCAAGGTCAAGATTCTCCCATACAGACCGACTTAGCTCAGTTAATAAGATCTTTATTATATGGCAAAGAAGAAAACTTTAATTCGTTTAATGTAACTGGTTTGTACTAGCTGACACTTTGCTTGCGAACAGCGATGAGCTTACTTAAACCTGCCAAAATTTGCTCGTCTTCTCTACTGTTTTTTTGTCATCAGGCTTTTTGGCACTTCCATAAATGATTGAGAAGAAAATAAAAGGAAATGGTGAACATTTTTGTATTTTAGTTTGCTACTTTTTCAACGCAAAATGAAACTGGTCTAGATGCCGGTCTAGATGCCGGTCTAGATGGGAAAATCTAGACCGCAGTCAATATCGATTTCAGCCAATCAAATTCGTGAATTCGGTAGTTCCCAGTCCTTGTGAGACACAGCCATATAATAAAAGGTAGTTATCACATGTGCATGACCAAACATTGCCATGCCTCAGTCTTTTTTTTTTTTGTATTTTTTTTTTTTTTACTTTGACATTACAAGTGGTGCATTGTTGTGTTTTTGTTCTATTTTCAGTCTTTACGGAAAGTCGGTCAGGATCCTATAGTCCTTCTGATGTGTATTACTGTGTTTTTGTCGTATCTACCTGAAGCTGGCCAGTACTCCTGTATGTTTATATATCTTAAACAAGTAAGTCATTCAAATTCATTTGATTATTGGCATGCTTTACCAACAACTCCTGATCAGTTTTTTTCCTGCATACTCAGTGATCAACTAGTTCTGATGGCAAGTCCACTGAACATTTTTTTATCTTTTCTGTTCCAGGTTATACATTTTACTGCTGAAGATGTAGCAACATTCATAGCAGTGTTAGGTGTTCTGTCAGTTATATCTCAGGTAAATATACTAATAAAAAAACTTTACAGTTATAATTACTTGTGACCTGCATGATTGTATAAATTTACATTGTATCAAAGGCAATATACTTAACAGGATTCACATGCAATTCTTGTATATATTTTAAGCTTAAAATTTTCTTAACCAGTTGGGTTTTTAGTTTTCGTTGTCTTGTATTCATTATTATATCCCGAGAGGAAGGAAAATACAAATGCTATAGGTTTGAAGAGTGATTTTCAACAGAAAATAATGGAAACCACAATGTTGTTTTCTAATACCAACATAGGAAATACTTTTTGTGTGATGTGGGTTTGAAACTCAAAATTTTACAAAGAATGTATGGGGTCTTTAGAGCTTTTCACCCAGAAATGTTGTAATTTTTACAAGGCAAAACCCCTTCAATATTACACGTGATTACGCCCAAATAGCTTTAAACTGATTACATGTTCTTCTTCATTTCAGACTGTTGTTCTCACATGTCTCAAGAAAACTATAGGATTGAAGAACTGTGTGTTAATAGGTTTAATATTTGAAATTCTTCAGTTATCTTGGTATGGTCTGGGAACACAGTTTTGGTAAGTTGACATTGTTCACTGTTAGTGCTGTGTGCTGAACACAAAAGCCTCGCCATCAAATCATCCTAATTATGAAAGCCATATAGGCTGTGTTAGGTTCACAAGGTATTGTGGTAAAATGTACAACTGCCATCTTTTTTCCTACGGTGGATTATAGCATGTTATTACACTCTTAATGCAATGGAATCCCAATTTGTCAAACTCTCTATTTTTGTACTCACTTACTTAGCGTCTTCATCCTGGCTGGGACATACACGTCAGGATGCAGTCATACCCCACATCTGAACCCTGTCCCGTGTTTTAGCCTGTGCTTGCCCAACAAGAGACCCATTTCTTCCAGCTCCTTCACCATCGTCCTCTGCCAGGTGGTTTTTGGCCTGCCTCTCGATTGTTCATGCCTCCTGATAAACCAAACAAAAAGTAGTTTTCCTTTGATTTGCTTTATTTTAAATATGTAATCTCAAAGTCCCAATTTGTCTTGATCAAGCAAATTTTTATTTCCCACGTGTGTTGTATTTTCAGGATGATGTGGGCTGCTGGTTCTCTAGCTTCAGTATCCATGATCACATATCCTTCTATGAGTGCCTTGGTGTCTTGTAATGCTGAGGCAGACCAACAAGGTTCATAATTTGTTTACACTACCTAACAGTCTCTGCGTACCTTATAATTAAGTTACATGGGTACAGTTGAATCTCTTTTATGTAAACAACAACTGGAGGTAGAGATGCATATCTGTAAGTACTATGGAGGTGTCTCTGGCTCTGTTGTGACCTCTATGGTGCCTGTAGGGAGAGGTTTGGTTGTTCCCTTTATATAATAAGTCCAGTAAATAAGTACTTCTTGCTGACTGAGTTCAGAGTCGTAACTAAAAAAATGGACCAAGTGTTGTTCCCTTCAATTTATGGCTCAAGGAAAAGTGTGAGGGCCAAAAATCACTGAAGGGAAAAAAAAAACGATCAATAACTTACAGTATGGACCAAGATGACAAGGTTGGTTGAGATATATGTGTCTCTACTGTGTGTCGGATGGGGTCAGTAGACCATTTCAAGTCACAAGGAATGGCCTTAAATGACTGACATACATCAGAGGCAAAATGGTTCAATTTAAAATTGTTGGCAAGTCGTTAGCTTGTCTTAATATGTGTTGTCGATTATGAAAAAAACAAAGAGTTTTATGTGTACTGTACTTCTGGCAATTTTTATTTCTCTCTGTTGTGTTTTCGGACTCATTTCAAAGAGTTTACTACATATCCTTGCAGCGAATAGCTATTGTATGTTCATGTATTGACAGGCGTGGTGCAAGGGATGATAACTGGAATAAGAGGCTTGTGTAATGGAATAGGACCTGCTCTCTTTGGATTTGTATTTTACGTGTTTCATGTGGATTTAGAGGAAGGAGAAAGCCAAACTGTAGATGTCAATACATCAAGCAATCACACCACTATGCAGGACCCTTACGGCAAGGTATTGATAAAAAGGATCAACCATTTTTGAAGGAATTGTCACAAATAGGGATAACTTATGTAGTTAAAAACCCCAACTGGCAGGGGGCAGACCTCACCAGTTGGTTATTTACGAAGTGTAAGCAAGCAGTTGAACCCTGGACTACCAAGAACAATCCAGCTAGTAGTGAGGGGGAAGGAATTGGGAGGGGGAGGGGTCGTCACTGAACTGGAGAGAAGCGTATGTGAGAACTCAAATATTGGCTGTGAATGGGACTAGTTAGGATCATGATTCTTGCAACTCACAGCCTGGTGTGATCACTTTTCCTTGTGAAACATGTTTCTCAAACTCATTTAATAATTCATCCAGTTTAAACAAAGGAAATCATGACCGTGACGCTGTTTGGATATCTGATCTTAATTAGCAGAGACTTTTACGATTTTATTTCTCCGTTTCCTCCTTAGTTTTAGTTTCGATTGAGAAGATATATCAAACACTCAAGGCAGTGTTTGACCGCATTTCCAAACACCTCGAAGTTCGTCAAAAATACTCTGCTGCGCGTCGTTCTTTCAACTTTCTTCTCAATGTTTGGAAATGTGGTCAAACACGGTAGTAATCGTAGCAGCAGCAGCAGCAGTAGCAGTAGTAGTAATCGTAGCAGCAACAGCAGCAGCAGCAGCAGTAGTAGTAGTAGTAGCAGTAGCAGTAGCAGTAGCAGTAGCAGTAGCAGTAGCAGTAGCAGTAGCAGTAGCAGTAGCAGTAGCAGTAGCAGTAGCAGTAGCAGTAGCAGTAGCAGTAGCAGTAGCAGTAGTAGTAGTAAGTTTATTTATCCACATATCACACCTGTGCAAAGACTCGCTAGAGTGCAAATCTTCCGTATTACTTAAATTAAAAGCTATAATGTAATAAATGTGATAATGTATTCTTGACTTGTGTTTTTCTTTACAGACCATTGTATCAGGGGCACCATTCCTGTTCGGCGCTGGATCTGTTATTCTCTCCCTGCTCTTGGCATTCTTCCTTCCTGACAATACTGGTAATCTTCTGATGAATGCACGCTCTCCAACCAGAAGGAACAGTGAGTACAGTTTCCAAAGCGAGTGCGAGACCAGTGGCTCCGAGTTAAGGGACATAAACGCTTCATCTGATAATGCACCACTTCTCTCGGACACCAAGCCCCTCTAGGACTTCAAAGGTCTCTTAAAAAGTGCAGCAACGTGCAGAATAACGAAATCGGTGCAAATCGATACCTTTGAATGGATTTATAATGATGAAATGCAAGATTTTCTACGTCCTCAGTGGAAATACCGTTTATGCGGGCGATGGTGGAGAAATGTGGGCTGAAGTTCACGGTTTATTACATGCCAGTGCAGCAGATGGGACCGTCTTACCGCACACAAGGAATTCAAAGTGTAAAGACTACAAATTGAATTGATATTTATGCATTGGAACCTCTAGTAAGTGGTCACAATCCATCGTGATCTGCCCCTGATCGTTCCTTTAAGAAATGTTGTGCTTGTTATTGTTAGGGTTGATTTGCTCTTTAAAAGCTCAGCAAGTTTCTTTTAAGTAAGATGTGGAACCGTTCATTCTCAAAAGGATACCACAACGTGTCTTAACGGTTTCGTTAAAAAAGACAAAAGCCATGCTGACATCAGACAGGGCTATAATCTTTATGCAGTAAAACCCGCTTAATATGGACTCCTCGTTAATGCAAACTCTTGTTTTGTGCCTTTGCTGATTGGTTTTCTCCTAATTAACCCTGGACCCTACAGTGTCCGTGTTTAAAGTATCTTTATGCATCTGTGTAAACCTCCCAAAGAGGAAATCTGAAAGACGTAGAGCAAAATGAATTCAAAAGTGCTGTAAAGTTGGGCTCGCTTCATTATTGAAAATTAATTTGTCAATTAGCCACGTGTCACCCATTCCGAAGTGACCAAAAATTAATTTCTCCTTACAATATCGATACAATGCCAAGCAAACCGGTGTTGAGAATTACAAATATCATCAACTAAGGAGACTTTGTATTGATGTTCCGCCAAATCTTTGAATTAACATTTTACGAAGTACATGGTCACCAGAAGAGACTTCTTCTGTCTTCGAGAAGTATTTGACCCTCTAAGTTCCCTGCTTTGTAATCCCGTCATTCTAAACTACCTTAGTTAACTTATTCTGAGGCTTCGTTTGATTTGAAAGTAACTTTGTACTTCGCAAAAATGGTTAAAGATTCCACTTCATAGCCCTTTTAAATTTGTTTAAGCTTCGTTTGGGAGGTTCTCCAATTAGATGTGACTTATTAGACTTATCGGCGAATAATTTCCCATTGGTGATCACTTTTTACGTTCTCCTTAGCAGCATTTCTGAATTTGTATTAATATTTGAAGAGAAATTAGTTTCTGATCACGGACAGTTAACAGTAGGAGCGAGCCGTTCTTGGTGTTCCGAACAACTATTCACATTTTAGAATTTAAAAACTCGAAATTGTTTCAAGAAAGTGATAAGCGCGCGCACACAACTGCTACTACTTTCAAATGAAAACACAGTTCGCGTGATTTTTCTAAAGCGTGAAGTTTAATACCAAGACGAGAAATAATTGAAAACCGTTATTTGAAGCAAATTTCATTAAGGATTCTACTAAAACAATTAGATTATTCGCTTTCGATTTCTATGAGGCGATAGTTGATTTGGCTTTCGGCTTCAACAACTCACCTCATAGAAATCGAAAGCGAATAATCTAATTGTCAAATAGTTTTATTTAACACTAAGAATAACAAAGGAGCGAGGGCTTGTTGAGGAGAAAGAAACGCTCGTCAAGCTAGCGTGAAGCGGCCATCATTTTGTTGAGTTTATTATTTCATCCTTGTAGTCTTGCGGTGTTTTGCTCACTCAAAAGTTTCCTGTCCTTAAAGACTTTCAATGTGAAACTAAACGAGCAGGAAAACCCCACTATATAAACTTTCTTCAGAGGAGGAGCTGTGAAAGGCATTGCCAACACCCGAAATAAGCGTCTTTTTGGCTAAGGGCAGAGGTCTTGTTTAATTAAGTTGTACATAAGAGAATTAAGTCTACATAAATGTAACTATTATGCTTAAAAATTATTTATTCTAGTGATGTTTGATCTTTATTATTGTCTGTAGACTCTTTCACTGAGTAATAAATATTTTCGAAATGGCCCGTGTTACAGCTCTTTATTTGGAGATGTTACGCCCGACCAAACCTGGCGGGAAAAAAACAAAACGAAAAATAACTGCAATCCTGACGGGATTCGAGCCCAGGCCCTTTGCGATTCCTACGCAAACGCAAAGCCAGTTTGCATTTCCGGAAATCTCCAGTGGCCAATGTAACGACTTTTTTCGGAACTTCCGGAAAAGAAGACGCCCTCGCGTACCATTTCCGTACCATTTGCCTCCAAGCGTTTTCCATTCAAACAAAACTTCGGAAATTTCGAAATGGGAGCAAATGGTACGAAATTGCTTGGGAAAGTTTCCGGGAAATTCGAAAACTGTTGCATTACCGAAATGCGGATCATTCAATCGAAAATTTCGGAAGTTCCCGGGAAGAAATTCCCGAAAATTTGTGCTTACCATGCGAGGTTCACCTCTTTTCCAGAAATTCAGGAAAATGCTGTTCCATTCGTCACCGGAAATTTCAAGAAATTCAAACCGGAATTTTTCGTCAAATGGAAAGCGACCTCGGTTTCGAAAGCGCCCCTAAATTTTCAAACATTTCTTCCTGAAAATTTCCATTCCATTTTATGGTCCTTCCGGAATTAATCGTTGAATGGTTCGCTTTTTGGAAATTCAACAGTCTCATTTTATTTTCTATTTCATTATATTTCCACACGAAAAAAAAACATAGGCACGCAAGGCGTGCAAGAGTTATTTTTTTTTTGTGAAGTCTCGGAGATAGGAGCATTCATGGAGCTGTTTACGGTAATAATTTGGTTAATTTGACAAGTTTTTTTGGTTGCGATGTACAGCAAGAAAGAAACTGGGAATTTATGATGTACATACGACGTTGCATCGGTAATGGCAAGATAGCTAAATAGTAAGCCATAAAATGTTTGACTGAACAAACTACAGTAATCTGACATGTCTCCAGATTAATGTAGATGCCATCTTATTTTTTTTTCTTTGATTCTTTCTTTGATAAAACCCACACTGTGATTGATGTAACACGTGCACATGCATAACTCTCTCACTCACCGATCACATAACCCTTCCAACCCCCAAGAGGAATTTTTGCTTAAAAACACTCAAGTTAAGAGACCTTATCGCATTTTATACGAGTTGTAAGTTTACCCTTTTTACACAACACAACACAACACAACAACACTACTTCACCGAAAATAGAAAGAAAGAGAAAAAAAAACCTCTCTGACACATTGAAAGTCTGATCTAATTAAATTGCACTTTAACTTGGTGCCACGCAGTCTTCAAAGAACATTTGACCAGTTTTGATAATTTTTACCTTCAAAAATATCGGACTGAAAAGAATGTCATAAAATGCCCATCAAATAAAAATAAACTGCTATTGCAGAAACGTAAAACCCGTCCAGAAATGAAAGCTTTTTTTGTTTAATATCCTGGGAACAATAGCCGATAACTTGTCAGCTCTAATTGAATTTACTCCCATATAAAAAACAAAAGTGTTAAGTTACCATTTAGAGCTTAAGATAACAAACATCTCGTGGGAAAAAGTGGTGACGATTCGTCAGCTCTAATTGAATTTACTCCCTTGTGAAAAACAAGAGTGTCAAATTACCCTTTGTGACTAAAACAAAAATATCTCGTTATATTTGCATGCAACAAGAACAAAACAATCGTCACCTGCACTTACTATTGTAAACGTTAGAACTGTTTCAAATCTAAAGTCTCGTCTCCTATAAAACATGTCCTTAGAACTAGAGGCGGCGATTCGTGACCTCCAATTGAACTTACTCCTTGTGAAAAACAAAAGTATCAAGTTACCTTTGTAACTAAAAATAAGAATATCTCGTTGCATTTGCATACTACTAACTCACGGACTGTTTCAAACCTCAAGGCTCGTCTCGTTCGTAACTAAAATCCTCAGCCTAACCTACAGAAAACGTCGAAGTAAGTACAACATATGAATACTTCCTCCTCTTTTATAGAAGAATAATTATGGCCGTTCTAAACTGTGTTGGGATCAAATCTTCTCACACACCATTTACCTTTACAGCAAGAAATTTGATTGGCTGTTTATAGTAGATCCAATCTGATTGGTGTGACATACATACATCTTTCACTCACTCACTCACTCACCCACTCACCCACTCACCCACTCACCCACTCACCCACTCACCCACTCACCCACTCACCCACTCACCCACTCACCCACTCACCCACCCACTCACTCACTCACTCACTCACTCACTCACTCATCTATTGACCCGTCCATAACATACCCGATGTGCCGACTAAGAGATATTTTTTTTTGCAAAAAATTAATAAAATAACTCAATCCTCAATGAGCAAACTCGCAAATATGATTGATAAGAGCTAACCTTTTAGGTAATAGGAGCTAATATGGAATTACTCTTTTCATGAAAAAAACAACACATGTTTTAAGGTGGAAAAAATGACAAGCAACAACCAAAGCTTGTTGATTGAAAATAATGATTCTGACCGTAAACTTTCACAAAGATCTTTTCTCCGGACTTAATGCCCACAGCAGAAAGGTTATTTAAAAACTGTTTACCAGCGCAATGATACAATCGTGACAGATATAAGTCAGCTTTTTCGTGAGATAATTGAGCTTATCTACGTCACCGTTGCGTAAGGTGTGCCCGAACGATAGAGATTAAGACTTTTCCCGACCAACGAATGAACTGGAAAATTTTAACACTGAGTTATTTGAACTGACAGTTTTAAGCTACCATTAACACTTTCTCTAATCAACAATTCAACCAGTAGTTTTAACCATTTAATTCGAGTTATCAGAACTAAGAGTTCCATTTTTAGCACAACAATCGCAGTTACTAACAAGTTGTCTTAAATATGTTAAACGATATATGCTTCTGCAAAACAGCGAAATTGCGCTAAAGGTTATTTTACAATAACTGCAGAAATTCTCGCGCGCTCATTGGCTAATTTTCATTGTCATTAAGCGGACAGACACAAATCTATAATTTTTACGATGCGTCAACGAGCGAGAACGGACGTTTGACAACTTGTTATTGTAAAAAACAAATTGATGTCAGTTTTTCATGTGTCTGTACTGTTACTGACAATGAATTTCGTCATAACAGACGTATGAAACTGATTAGCCTGCGAAGGCAGACGTATTTTCGGCAGCTGGAAAAAAGTCTGCGTTCGACCAACCCCCCAATAATTTGTATAATCTCATCCCGCGCCACAACCCGTACTTTACTTACGCGATTCACGAGTTAAAACGTAAATGGAAGAATAAAAATTGAACACCAAAGTGCCGAGGAGGCCTAAAAGAAACTAGACAGCTCATAAGTGTTTAGGCCCGTTTAAAACTGCTCCGGTATTTTTGGCTGAATGGAAATCGCCCATAAACATGAGGGTGACGTTTCTTAACGTATTGTAAATCAAAGTCGACGCCATTTATGAAATCGGTCTGTGAAACCGTAGGGAACTGGTCGACAGTCATTTCCGTTTAATTTGTACCCGTGAAATGGTAAATGTCTAAAACGAATCTTGTTTAACTGCGCAGTGGAACGAGGCAAAACGAATAGTCTGTTTAAATAACAGAGAACAGTGGAGTGGAGCTACTCTAGGTCGGTGTGTACAAATTATAGCCCATTTCAAAACAAAGTGTTCAAAATCTGTGCTCTATTTCAGAACAAAAAAGAGCAAGGCGGAAACCCTTTTGGTCCTAGACTTTCTCGAGGTTTTTTTGTTCTCGTTGAACAGACTAACTCTCCAAATGACGTTTGCACTTCATGCCCCGTCTTCAGCAAGTGTTCTTGTATAAGTGATCGGAGCAGAACTTCTGGGTTTTTAACGCTGAGCAACTCGCAGCTACATTTGATAATAAATTAAGACTCAGTGGTGGACCTTTAGATTAATTATTGATGGGAGAGGGGATTTTTTTTTTTTTTTTTTTCATGCCCGTTCGCTTTTCCTCCGCCACTGTTTTGCTCAATTCTTTTATAGTATGAATCGCCTGCACATTATTTTTTAAGGGATTTGTCGATCTCTCTACCAAATGCACAGAACAGGTGCATTTGATCAAATTGTCTCTTGTCAAATGCATGTGCAGTGTGGACCCTCTTTGAATAATAATTCCTGCACAAGTTGTGCGGCACTGTGTTCAAGCTCTTTCAGTTACAGATATTTCCTAGAGAGGTTGACTGCGGAGAACTGAAAGACTCTGTATGAATAACAACAATCAGAATAACTCGGAACGACAAAACATCAAGAAATAAAGACGTGTCAGTATATTGCACAACATGAAAAAATTTACATATCTATTAATTTTCTCTTTTTAAAAAAAGAAATTATCTTAAGTATAAGAAAAGCTGGATATTCAGAAACAGATAACACTCGGCCTGACATTAAAATAATAATATTCTAAAATTATAGCTCTGGTGAAGAGTTTATTTTTAACTTGAATTTCTACTCAGATCTATGCGCTATTCATAACTTGGTATGGTAGCTCATTCGTGTTTTTTCCGTTCAAAACACGGCACTAGTGAAAAGAAGGAACAATCTCACACTAATTGAGGTCTTAGCTGAAGCAGGTGAAATGTTAAAAGGCAGCAAAATGAAATAATACGAAGACGAAGCTAATGCCATGATAATTTAAAAGCTCCACGAGAACAGTTCAGCGAACTAAACTGTTATACAAAGAGGTCGTATAAGACCACAGCAGACCACAGTATGGCCAACACAGCACCATCATTGGATGGAGATATTCTAGGTTCTCGTTGGCAAAATGTACGTGAATTTAGTTTCCTTCTTTCTGTAATCGGAGCTGTGTTTACCACAATTCTGCCTATTCTATCCATTGGAGGAAGTAGCCTGTTACTCATCGTTATCACCAAATATTCACAGCTTCGCCGTGTTCCTTCCAATCTCCTACTGGCATCTCTTGCTGTCGCTGACTTACTGATTGGTCTCTTAGTCCAACCGTTGCATGGCGTCGCCTGTGTGTGTACCCTAATCGGAAAAAAATGCTCCTCTATCAGTCTTTCAAACGTTCACTTCTATGCTGGTTCCCTCTTAACATACTCATCTTGCTTGAACATTGCTGTCATCACAATAGACAGATATATTTGCATCGTAGAATCACTTCGCTATCACGCCATCATGACCAAAGCCAGAGCAATCCAGGCCATTATTATCAGCTGGGCTATAAGTGCCGTATTGCCCGCAACGCGGCTTATTCCATCCTACCCGTTGACTCTAATCAAAGTTTCTCAGATCATCTTGATGTCGGCAGTTTTGTCTGTCATTATTTTTTGTTATATCAAAATATCCAGTATATCTCGGCGTCACAAGAAAAATATTTGCTGCCAGATGCAAGCTGTGACCAGAGGACCCGTGAGACAAGATTTTAAAAGCGTAAATACAGTGTTTTTAGTAGTTGGTGCCGTCATTTTAAGCTATGTACCATTATTAGCGGTTCAAGTTTGTTTAGCTTTTAACGTTATGAAGTATCAAGCGAAAATTCTACATCCATTTGCTGTAACCTTTTACCTCCTAAACTCGAGTCTTAATCCATTGATAATCTTTTTCAGGTCTAGAAAAATTCACAGGTTTTTGAGCAGACTTCTCAAACGAGACGCTGAAACTTAATTTTTGCACTTAACCTGCCAAAGAAAGCAAGAGAGAAATAGGGACATTAATGCAAATACATTTGTTTTCTAATTAAGGGTTGAGAACATTGTTATTTTAAGTATGTATATCGGTTGGGAAGTCGGTACAGCTCCATCTTAACACTTAAATATCATACGGATAAATTCTTTAATCCTAGAATACTTAATCTGTCTTACGGTACTAACACAGCGAAGTCGACTGATTGATGGTTTATACCATTTGGTTTTTTATTTCAAAATCCTAACGGGCCATCAAGAGCAATGTTTACGTACTCCACTATACCACTACACTATATATATATATATATATATATATATATATATAATTATTCACAAAGCAAGATGGTTGGTAAGAAACTAACCTTGAACCTCGCTCAATCTAAACATATTCCAGCTGGAACGATTGTAACTGTAGGGAATTTCACTACTGCCAAATTTACAGCACCGTATTACAGTTGCATGGAAAATCCAAATGACAGAGTAAACTTATATTTATTTTGATGTGTAGTGAATGTTCAGTGGTGACAATTTTTCTCGACAATTTTTGATGGCAAACAACTTATAAAAGGAGAACTTCGCCAAATGAGTCTTGCATTTAACGACATTGTATTTCACCCGTACCTTTCTGAGCTCAAGCTGCGCTTTTCATTTACCTTACTGTCGGACAAACTTTAAGAAATCACCAAATCTGTTTCAATAGCGCTCTTTTCTATGACTATAGCAAAAAACTATTTCTTTATAAGCATTAGTTCATATTATATCGACTTTACTCCCTGTAATTTTTGCCCTGTAAAGTTTTCTAATTTGTATTCAAACTTGAGTTTTTGCACAATTTTTGAGTCAAATATGTAAATAACTGAAGGAAGAAAATTACTCATGGACTCTTTGTAACAATTGTTTTGCATTTCCTCCAAGCGTCACTATTCTGAACAAAAGATATAATGGTCCCTTCGAAAATTTAGCCTTTTCAAATTCGTTTATTCAGGTAGTTGCACTCTTTCTTTATACGAATATTTTTTTCCAACCCAGGCTGAATATTCTTATTTTTCTGCCGATTTTAGGCTGAAAATATTCTTGTGGATTTTCTCAGTTTATAGCGTATGGCATTTCTGTTTTCGAATGTATTTGGTGTCTGGATAGCGTTAAAGTAATTTTGGAGCCAGCCTGCAGGTATTTAAGCCTGATTTGACGCACATAACTTCTTGCAGAAATGTTACGAGCATTGAACATACAGCTAGTGCTGTTTTTTGTTTCTTTTAGGCTAGCTTTGCCGTCTAGAGAAAGGAGGAATTTTATACGGTTTAGTTAAAAACATGTAATTGTATTGTATTTACAAATTTTCAACACACAAAATTATTTTCCTTTCAAAATCTCAGCGTCGGGTTTGTTAAATTATGCAAATTTTACCTTCGATATTCTTATAAAATAGATTTTTATAAAAAAAACTTTATCGACTTCTGGTTGATAATCAACTCCTTTTTCACAACAAGTTTTAAAACAGCTGCCGTTAAAACACGTTACTTTGCTGCTTTCATTCCTAATTTCAGTTTGAAAATGTGTTTCTAATACCTCTTTTATTACTACGAGATTAAGTTACTTAGAAGCCATCCACGGAAATATTAGGTGTTCTCTGCTAATAAATCATTTAAGTAAAACTTTAAAGGGGCTCAGTCATGGTATTTTGAGTTATTTTGGCCACATACAAAATTACCTTTAAATGGTAGGAAACCTGAAAATAACAGTTTAATAAGAGAGAAAAACACCAAAGAGATAATGATAAACCATAAAGGAACAAGGATGGCTAAGGATGGAGAAGATTAACACGGATCACAAACGACGAATTTGAAAAATTGAGGCTAAACTTTTCAATATGCGCAAACCTTGACTGAGCTCCTTTAATCTTTCCTAAAAGATGGATCATTGTACAGGCTTGGCTATGGCCCCACAAACATTGTTACGGAAACTTCCCTGTTTAGCCGCTGGGAAACATATTTTGCGGAAAACAAATTTTGCTGCTCGGAAACAAGAAAATGTTTTTGCCTCAGGTCAAGAACAATTTTGCTTCCCGGACACAGATTTTGCATCCGAAACTTATGTTTCCTAGTTTAGCTAGAGTTACTCATTGCTTTGTATGACTGTTTGTGGGATGTAGCTCATGGGGACTGCATGAACATGCCAGTGACAAACAGGAAGTGGCTTACTCTCGAATCGATGTCAGAGAAACGAGGTATCACATTACAAAAGCAAATGGCAAATTCTGAGATCGCAAATTATGAGGGAACAAGCCCTGGAACAAATAAAAGTCTCCCCAGATTTCTTTGAAAGTCTTGTTTAGCCACAATGACAGCCAAACATTTTGTTCCCGCTTATTTAGCCACCCCGGAAAACATAACAAGAAATAATGTTTCAGCAACAATGTTTCCTAGTTTAGCCAGGCTCTAAGAAAGGCGCCCCGTTACTGGTTAAAATCGGGTGACCAATCACAGTGTTAGGGGCCTCCTAAAAACTATGTCACGTGGCCGCCTTATTTGTCGTGAAAAAATGGTCGAGTGCGGAATGGGTACTAGAAGGCTTCTGGGAGTTAAGGTAAGAAAAGGGGGACAGTCGAGAAAGGGGCGAGCATTATACAGTCGAATGCTACATTCGTCATACGATTTAGCAATTTTCTCTTGTTTATGCAATCTTGAGATGTTTCAACAGATAGATTGAAGGTTCCATTTGTTGTGTGATGGAGAAGAAAGGAGGAGGGCTAGGGTTGGGTGGTTGGTAATTCCGTCACTAGATCTCTTTTGGGTGAAGCCCAGGGAGATCTAGGAACATTCATGTAAAGTAAAATTAAAAAAAGCTGTGCCACAGACTTTTCGAAAAAATAAGGAAATGCATGTTTTTCGCTCGCCTTTTTGTGTTTCTGGACCTCAACACGTACTTTAGAAACAAGGATTGGATCACTGGTGTCGGCATCCAGTTTTGCCCCTAGGTTCATGATAAATACCATCAGGCTCATTTATGGTGCATGGCAGATACCAATATTGACTCAATTGTGTAGTACTGTTTTTATTACCAACTTTTATGATATGGCTGTGTCTCACAAGGACTGGAAACTACGAATTTACGAATTTGATTGGCTGAAATCGATATTGAAAACGGTCTAGATTTTCCCATCTAAAACGGCATCTAGACCAGTTACATTTTGCGGTGAAAAAGTTGCAAACTATTTAGGGTGCGTTCCATTGGGGTGATCTGGATCAGGATCTGTCTGGATCATGGTGCATCAAAGGAACCTGTGAATCCATCTGCCAAGGGTGGATTCATCAGTTCCTTTGATGCACCAGGATCCAGACAGATCTTGGATCACCGATCCTGATCCAGATCACCTTAAAGAAACGCACCCTAAAATGCAAAAACATTGACCATTTTCTTCTTATAATATTTATTTATGGAAGTGCCAAAAAGCCTGATGAGAAAAAAGTAAAGAGGACGAGCAAACTTTGGCAGAATTAAGTTCGGCTCATCGCCGTTGGCAAGCAAAATGTCAGCTAGTACAAACCAGTTACATGAAACGAATCAAATTGTTCTTGTTTGCCATACTAATAGACATCTTATTAACCGAGCTTAGTCGGTCTGTATGGGAGAATTTTGACCGAGGTCGTGTGTACAGACCTCACTGCGTTCGGTCTGTACACACGACCTCGGTCAAGATTCTCCCATAGAGACCCACTAAGTTCGCTTAATAAGAGCTAATTATAATCCATCAAATATTTTCGCTATTGCGCGATTGGTCTAAACGCGTCACGTGACTGAATATTCCCCAACTAAAACTGGGGGATATCCGAGTGATATTCCCCAGTTTTCAAAACCGCGCGTTTTGCGAAAAATATTTGAAGGATAATAAACAAAATAGCCTCCATTTGGCGCGAAAATATGCTCGGATATTTGTCCTTGGACATTATCTATTCCTCAAAGTTTACACTTTTCTTCGAGCGTACTGTTCGCTTCTCCAATATCCGAGCACATTTCCGCGCCGAATGGAGGCACTTGTTTATACATTTCATATAGTCTAATCGTACACCAGTCACTGAGCCATTATTTGGCACAATGAGCTGGTATTTTTACAAAAATACCATGAAATAGGTCGGTGTATTTTACTAATGCTAGCCAAAATAGTACGTAGAAACGTCTTATACAAATTTCTAGTCATAGAGCCCAAAAACTTAAAAAAAAAATTGTTTCTGGCGCGAATAAATATCTTATAAATTTACATTGCAAGTAAGGTCCCAAATGCGCGTGAAGATGCCATTATCATTCAGCTCGCCTGGGTCAGAAATGACAAGAGCCAAGAAAGGATTAAGGGCATCCCTCTCAATCTGTTTTATTATCCTGCATCCTCAACTACGCTGACTGCGCAACCTCGTTCCCAGGGTCGCTCCAGCGGGCGGTAAAGATGAGAGACCCTGGGAACGAGGTTGCTGACTGCGCTGTTGTGGCAACGGGGTCCTAGCCTGCGAGGGAAGGGGTGGCTATGGTTTGCAGGCTGGGTTGCATTGGAATGACTAACTTAGCCACTTGGCCTCCAAAACATCAAAGATGGCGGCCTTCAAGTTTAGTGCAAAGTATTCCCTTAAAAAGAACGTTCTTCCTTAGCCTTGGAGGTCTTTCGTGATTTCAAAACAAAAACAAGGACTCTTTCGAATGCTTGGATAACTTAAGTGACGATTCTTGTGCGATCAAGAGGATCCAACACTCCAAGAGAAAGGCCAGATATTTACCATCTTAATATTGCTCCACTGGTCATTTGTGTTTTGGTTGTGATCGTCAAAATACCATGTCTTCTGCATTCTTCTATGGGATTTCTCGCTTATGTAGAGTATCAAAGAGACTAATAGGGTCTCATTTCTCTAAAATCGCTGGCGTAAGAGCAGCATCGAATGCGATCAACTTCAAAGCTATTGACGGTTTTGTCGATAAAAATAGTTCGGCATTTCTTTCAAGAGCATCAGAAAAAGCCGAGATTCTTAGGTCTTTTACGGAATTTACGAACGTAGCGCTTTTAGGAGGCGGTGAAAAAGCCATCGAAAGGCACACAAAGAGGAACAAAAAACTTCTTGTGAGGGAGAGACTTGCTAAACTCTTAGATGAAGGGACAGATTTCCTGGAGTTATCACAACTTGCTGGTCTTGATCTTGAGTATGGTAGCGTTGCTTGTGCAGGAGTCGTGTCAGGCATCGGGCAGATATCCGGGCAGCTGTGCGTTATTGTTGCAAATGATGCAACAGTAAAAGGAGGAACCATTTATCCAATTGCAGTTAAAAAGCAACTCAGAGCCCAGGAAATTGCTGAAGTGAACAAACTTCCCTGTGTATTCCTTATTGATTCAGGAGGGGCATTTCTTCCCTTGCAGGTACATTTTGCAATTTTATTATAATTATGGCTACAATAAGTCACAGACATGTTGAGACACAACAGTTTAATTGTCGCGGAGCGAGTCTAGCGAGTGAGCAGAAACATAATCACGATTTAAGAAGAATGTATAGAAGGGGGTACAAATTCTCGAATTCATCACTCTTTACCAGAATGCATTGCATATAACCAGAGTGCACTGTGTCACTTTTTACCAGCGTGCATCGCACCACGAACAGGATTCCAGTGAGAAAGATAAGTGGTAATGTTTTTGCTTGGATTTACCTGTAAAATGCTATGAAGGTGATTGTGCTTGACTTTCACAACTCTTGCTTTTGTTCTTAATGCAGTATGTAAAAGTTTGTAAATCTGGACAATTAATTGTGACATCTTAATTTTAAACTTACTATGTCATTTCTTAGTAATCTAGTCTCCTTAGTCGAATTCTTAAGTGAAGAGAAATCTTCGTTATGCATCACGATGGACGTGTCCTTGACATAGTCTGTCAACATTCGAGACATTTAATGCGTACCAGTACAGACTTTATAAGTTAAAATTCTGCTCCTACAACTTCCACATCTTTCGGTTTTGTGCTCTGGTAAAGGGGAGGTTGATGTCTATTGTTTTACGTCCAAACATAGATGATATCACTATGTGCTTTCTTGTCTTGATACCTGGTCAGACCTTGCCATCGATGCATTATCATGCATGAATTTGATGCATACAAGGACAGATTTTAAGTTACACACCATGAATTGACACTACTTTAAGAAATAAAGGTTAATGTAAGTCTTAGAAAACGCAGATAGATGAATCACGGCGTAAAATATGTCAGTATCAACAGAATATGCCACAGCATTACCGTCTTTTAGATACCCTAGTATTCTATTTTCAAGCGTCTTGAAAACATTATCCCCCCTTTCTGCTGCAGTCCTTCAGTCACTACACAACACTGAGTTGGGGTTCCAGGGGGTATCAGAGAAATATCACTAAATGCATATGAAATAAATTAAAGGGCTAAATATCATAAAGTGTCATTTTCCTAAAAGTGCCTCAACTACTTTTGTTGTCTGTTGTACATGTACAGATCAAGTTTAACCAAAGGAAATCATGATTGTGATGGCACTTGGATATCTGATCTTAATTAGCACAGATTCTTATGATTTTATTTGTCTGTTTTGTCCTTAGTTTTAGTTTTGATTGAGAAGATATATCAAACACTCAAGATAGTGTTTGACCGCATTTCCAAATGCCTCAAAGTTCGTCAAAAATACTTCACTATGCACCACATTTTCAACTCTCTTCTCAGTGTTTAGAAATGTGGTCAAACTTGGTCTTGCATGTTTGATATGTTACTTCTAGAATTTTTACATGGATATGTTATGAAAGGGCTAGAAAGACAATCATATTCATGTGATAATTTTATTCCCCATTCTAAGCAAATTATTTACCTATAAAACAGGCTGAAATATTCCCTGAAACTGGTGGTCGCGTGTTTTACAATGAGGCAGTGATGTCAATGAATGGTGTTCCAACTGTAAGTTAAAGATACATACAATCATGTAGTGTTATTTAAGAAAGCAAAGTAATGATAAAACATTTCAATTTCAATTGGTTTTTAGTCCTTTGAAGTTTTAACTCCTGAGCAAATTGTTCTTGGATATTGACTGCTTTGCTCAGTGGAAGGCTATCATGACATCTTTAAACGTTGATTCAGAAGTGAGAAGAGTCCTGTTCTGTCTATACCCTTGGCTTGAGTTTGACGAACCATAGTACATTGTTCTACATGGTACATTCTCTCCTTTGTCATTGTCATCCTGGACTTGGTATTCCATATGCAAATTGCTTAGTTCAATGGTATAATAATCGTATTTGGTCAACTCATACTATTTAAACTTGTTTATTCATAGAATCATTGGTATCTCATTACATCACTTCCAAAGCACTTGCTCTCCGAAAAGTGAAAACACTTAACTCAAATATCCTTGATTCTCATTACAAAAATGCATGTGATCGAAACTGGTTAAAATAGGAATTTATATGTGAAACAAAATGCAGTGTCCACTTTCACTAATGAACTCTGTAAAACCACAAATGGGGACCCTGTCTGTTGGTTTTTTTTTTTTTTTTTGTCGACGTATTTTAAAGATTTAGGTATTAGGAATAGTAGAATAAAATTGCACAATTATGAACCTGAAGAGTTGGTTTTATCTAACAACAGATTCTCCCAAAGTCAGTCATATGAAAGTAGATATAACATTAAGGAGAATTTGTTCTGATCTTTTGGCTTGTTGTACACAGATCTGTGTTGTCTGTGGATCATGTACTGCTGGTGCTGCCTATGTACCTACAATGGCTGATGAGGCTGTTATTGTTGACAAAATTGGCACAATATTTCTTGGTGGTCCTCCATTAGTAAAGGTAGTACTTCATTAATCAAGAGATTTAATATTATTTTAATCTGCAAAAATTTGGTGTTAAAATATTTGTTTTGTTAGAACATTACTGGGCTTTTTTCTTTTTTTTTTTTGAGAAGTACATTATTTCAAGGAAACGATGTTCTAAGAGAACGTGTATTTTAGTTCAGTCAGCTGCATATAGTGTACATTGCTCTTTGGGTGAGGTGACCTGTAGACCCCACTGCCATGTCAATGAGCAATCTTGTTCTCAGGGTCTCACAATGAGGATACCAATCAGGATACCAAATCTTGAGGAAATCAGGAGAAAAAATTGACAGAAAGTTTGAACATTTCACACAGTATCTATTTTACTATTTGTGGTAGTTTCTCAAGAGATAGCTGAGGAATTTTACATTAAATTGAATGGCAGAATTGAATCGTTTTAATTTGTTTTGTAGGCTGCCACTGGTGAGGTTGTTTCTGCAGAAGACTTAGGTGGTGCCATGATGCATTCTAGGTTGGTATAGATTAAATTTGTATGATGTGTACTTGAACAAACTAATTTCAGTTTCAATGGTTGGTATAAAGTCATCTGATGAGGGGTGGCCTAAGCTTATATTGTAGTTGTCTGGGATAGATTTGGGCCAGTGTGTGTAGCAAGTTCTGCATGCATTCTGGTTAAATTGCATACTACCTAACTACTACCGGTAATCAATAAGTGGCTACATGTATGCCTGTTTTACTTTTAGTGTTAGTGGATGTACAGATCATTTTGAAGAAGATGAAGAAAGTGCATTAGAAACGACAAGAACTATTGTTGCTACATTGAATACAGAGCAGTCTGCCACTCCATCAGGTCAGCCTACAGTCTTAAACTTAGCATCAAGAAATTTTATTTTGCTGTTAAGGACCAGAGAGGTTTCAATCAGTCAATCAGTCAATCAGTCAATCAGTCAATCAGTCAATCAGTCAATCAGTCAATCAGTCAATCAGTCAATCAGTCAGTCAGTCAGTCAGTCGCTCACTCTGTCAGTCAGTCAGTCAGTCAACCAATCAATCACTCACTTGCACAATCAATCTGTCAGTGAATGAATGAATGCATCAATCAATCAATCAATCAATCAATCAATCAATCAGTCAATCAATCATCAGTCAGTCAGTCTGTCTATCCGTCTGTCTGTCTGCACATCCGTCTGCAGTCAGTCAGTCAGTCAGTCCCTAGTATTCTAACTTGCACCTTTCTGTCTTGTCAATGTTTTTACAGATGTGCAAGCGCCCTTGTATGACAGTGAAGATCTCTTAACATTGGCACTTTATGATAGTACACAATATCCTATATACCAGGTAAGGAAGTCCAGACTGCTGATAAAAAGTGAAGTTCACTTAAACATTTCTATAGATTATCCCTTTCTTATTCTGCCCTACTCAAGTTATTAAATTCTTTTGATAATGAAATTTGATAACGGGCTTCAAACTATATAGCGTCTCTATAAAGCCTGCTGAAAAGAACTTTGAAAGATTAATAAGGACTCAAAACAAGCGCCTGTCCAAACAAAGGGAGGGAGGGAGGGGGGAGGGAGGGAGGGAGGGGGGAGGGAGGGAGGGAGGGGGGGGTCATGACATATCTCAGGGAAATTTAAGTAGTCATTTGAGGTTTAGTTGAGTTCATGCGTGCTATTGTCTAATTCTTTAATCTAATAAGAAAAAGTGCGAAGAGACTGGAAAGTTACCGAGGGAGAAACTAGGGAGAGGAAAGCATTCAATTTCAAGCCGTTATTTTGCCCTTAATTGGTACATTAAAGACACTGTATTTAGAAGCTGTGTTGACCATACATATGTGTTTGTTTTATTTGGTACATATGTAGATATTAGCACGGCTTGTTGACGGGAGTCAATTCCAGGAGTTTAAGACTAGATTCGGAACAACACTTATAACAGGATTTGCGCGTATTTACGGGTAAGATTTAACGACTTGCACTCTTTGTCGCGTTTTTACTCCAAGTTCCAATTGTAAGTTTTGTACGAGGTATGCACGGTTCTTAATAAATTCTTCCCTCTGGAAGCAAAAACCTTATAAATATCTACCTATCTTACTTACCCACTTCAGTTTCATGGAGAAAATTGGTACTGAAAGGAGCTTTGTGCATCTTGAAAAGCCTAGCCTAAATTTTTCAAGTTCGTCGTTTGTAATCCGTGTTTATCTTCTCCATTCCTGTTTCTTTATGGTTTATTATTATCTCTTTGGTGTTTTTCTATCTTAGTTAACTGCTATTTTTAGACTTCCTTCAATTCAAAGGTAATTTTGTGCATGGCCCAAATAACTCAAAATACTGAGACTGAGTTCCTTTAACCTTTGTTGAACATAAAAAATCCACGCGTGATACAACGATGGGATGCTGATTATAGGGGAGGGGCGGGAGGGGAGAGCGAAATATTGTCTGGACGTGTTCATATTGTCTATTATATTCAAGCTCAAAATATCAATTCTCCCTACTTATTCTACAGATTTCTCTTAATGTCTGTTTGGAGAATTTGTCGGCAGATCAAGACATCCTCCTCCAGCTGACGTTTTTCTTTATTATTAGTTTCAATGGGGCTGTATACCAGAGAGTGCTTCTAAAAACTTGAGCCCAAATTTTTTTTCAAGTTTGTGGTTCGCATTAGGTCTGAATCCTCCCCCATCTTTGTTTCTTGTTGTTTAATATTACCTCTTTGTTAGGTTTTCGATCTTACATTTGCTGATTTTTTCCCTTCAATTTGAAGCGAATCTTGTACATCAAAGAAAATTGCCTTGTTAGCATATCATGACATATCTGGCTTCTCTAAGATGAAGTGATCTTTCTCTTGGCTAACTTAATATGCTAACGTCTGTTTTTTAACATTTTCATTCTTTAGATACTTGGTGGGAATTGTCGCTAATAACGGTTCATTAACTTCTGAAGCTTCCTTAAAGGTAACGTACAACGTAAAACATTTGCAATATCGTTGCCTGGGACAACAGGCATAGCGCCGCCCACAATGCTATTGTATTTCGCGGACTTCAGACCGGAAAAAAAGAAGAACAGCTTGCTTTGGCAAGCTAATTTTTTAGTATGTTATTCCATTTTTGTTTATTTAATTTACCTGAATGTGACACTTGCAAAGCGTCGAACTAAAAGCAAAAATGCATCAAATTGACGTAAAATATACACAGAAAAACTTCTATTCTTTTAAGATTTCCGATATCGCAACTTACATTGAAAACTATCAGGTCTGCCTACTCAGTGAAAGATATCACTGTGCTAATTGTTTGTCGCTATTTTACTAATTTAATTCTCTTATTCAAAATTTATTTTCTTATTCTTGTAAATCATGTTATTTTCATCTTACTGTGTGGCAAAATTTTCGCGGTTTTGCATCTTATAGCAATGAAACTGTTTGTCCAAAGCTAAAGAACTTTCTTAGAAGCTTCCTCTTTTTGGCGTTGTAATGCTAAGAACAGCAATTTCTTACTTAAGCTTACTAGCTATCATTAAAGTTGGCATGTGAAGCAGTAAGTGAATCAATTAATTTTATTAAATTTTTGTTAAAACAAGCTCCATACCTAAATGAATCGTGATAAGACACGCAGAAGGTGGAATAATCTTCCCTTTACAAGGCATCAATCGTTGTGTATTTTACACTCTCTTTAACATTGCTGCCTAGCTTTTTTCTGCTTCTTTTAACAGCGTCAATGTATGCCATTTTAGCCATAGGTTTCTAGTTTTTATTGCGTGCCTGATTGAAAATTTAATTCATCTAGATTAGTGTACCCATCTTTACTTTTCAAGCGTGTTCCCTATTTATAGAATACGATGAAAGCTTTTGAACTTTGAAAACTTTATCTTTTCCAAAGCATATCAGACATGGCACCTGTTTTTTTTTTTGTTTTCTTTCTAGCTGAGTCGAAATTAAATTAGCGTTCAGTTCTATGTGCCCTGGTACATACATATGCTGGCTATACCTCGCAGCGTGTTCCAAACTTCTCTCCTAAGAGTTTTCAATCTGAAACAATAAAGAAATGGATTCAATGTTGAGTTGATAAACACCAAGGTCATTGTGAAGTTTACTGCAGTCTCTACTGCTGTGTCTCGTCCGTGAAACGATGCTATGAGAAGAACACACATGAAAGGTAGTATGCAAAGCAGAAAAACAAGGTATACAAGAAACATGGCCATTGACAAATGTCTGAAACGAACGGCATCGTCTTTGCTTCTTTCAATGGTGTTTGCTCGTGAGTTCGGGTTCTCTTGCGAAGAAGCGGTCCTTAGGTGTAAAACAGCTGCAGTCTGTTGTTGAATTTGTAAATGATGTCTTTTGACGGTACGGGAGATCATAATGTAAGCGAGCAATGTTGTAGTTAAGAAAATGGCAAAGCCAACAGACCCAGTGAAATAGTAAACTTTTAAGCTCGTAAGCCAAGCTATGTCGGCACTCGCGCTTAGAAGCCACGTGACATAGAGAGCGAGCTTGACTCTTTGAAGCGTTAGGAGTTCTTTGTATCTGAGATGAAAATGAAGAGCAAGGA
>NC_138158.1:15279220-15412220 GCF_964199315.1 Orbicella franksi
CGAATAATCCTCGAGACGAAGTCGAGGGGATTATTCGACAATATTCACTGAGCCTGCGGCGAATAATTGTTTTAGTATAATTTCAGAGCTGAACATCGGAGAATAACGGACTAAAACATAAAAACACAGACGCAATTGTTCCTGTTCATACACGTATGCAGCCGTGTAGTTTTAATAATAGGCTTACATGTACATCGATTGTGAATCAGTTTACTCATCGAGCGAAAAATAAATTCATCCGGTACCTTTGTGTTATCGCTGTTGAATTCATTCACAGTTGTCATCATCGTCTCAAAATGAGTAGCTTTAGTTTGGAGAAAAACAGATTTCTGTCAATCGATCTGACCTGCTGGCGATCAACGTAACCACTGAGTTTACGATTCTTAAATGCCTTGAACACGAGTTTTGAAAAGATTTTTGGTCCAAGTGCGACAGCAGTCATTTTGACAATTCTCCATCCTTTCAAATATCCTGGACTTAGAGTGATGTCTTCCGAATAAATGAAAAATTCATTCACCAACTGTCCGCCATGTTTACTTGTCGAGATAGCAAAGGTAGCGAGCTTAGTAGCCAGGCCTCGAAAATGTTATATAAACCGCCTGGCGCGGTGAATATAACGTCATATAAGGAATCGCTCAACCAATCAGATTGCTGGGAACTCTTTGTTCAGCTCTGAAATTATACTAAGTTATAATAGAAATTTAAATCGCCTTCACATTGCTATTTTCTTTGATACGTTGCTCTTTCCTCTATGGGAACATCCGAAGCGCTCGAAACAAGAAGAAATCCGTCACGTTTTGGTCGTAATCTTCGGCTCTTAGCCGCAGAGGAACCCCGTAGCGTTTCCTGAAGAATCAGTAGCCTTAAATCAGTTCTACTTTTGAAGAACACACAAGTGAAGTTATTGAAGGTCAACTGCGTGGATGCCCTGTTTCTTCCAGGCTTACTAACTGGTTCTACATTAATTAGGCAATTGATCTTCGGCAGGTCCCAAAGATTACTGTAATTATGAAGGGCAGCTATGGACCAAGCAGTTACACAATGGTAAGATTGCTCATAAAGCCACGGTTTCTTTGCGTTTCAGTGAAACAGATCTTTGTTATTGACAAGTAAATGCACTAGAAGCATTATTTCACGACGTAATTTGTGTTCAACTTTGTAGACTATTATTTTACTATTTTCCATCAAGTTAAAAGAGGATATTGCATGCCCGCGTGTGGATACGAATTTTATCTTCGATTGTTAAACTCGATATCTCACGAGCAAGTGCAACGAAGATTTCTGACCACTTTCCGAAGATTTCCGAAGATTGTCCAAAATTAATCCGAAGGCCAGACGAACGCTTCCAAACATTTTCCCAACATTTTCCGAAGATTACCGAAGATTGCCGAACACGACCGAAGAAGATCCGAAGATGTTTCGATCATACATCAACAAATTTAAGTGTACTTAAAGGGACAAAAGAAAAATGTTATCAAAAAGGAATAATATCTTCACAGTGTGAAAGATAAAAATAGTATTTTCACTGCGCGCGATGAAGATATGATTTTTTTGGTTAAGGGAAAAATCCTGGTATTTCACTGGTGTTTATATAATAAAAGTAGTTTTGTACATCATAAAATAACTTCGAACGATTTTAGTTGACCTTGAAATGACTACACGCGAAAAAAACAGAGTAACTGAGAATAAATCTCGTTTCCAGATCTCTTGCTTCGCCCACAAGAGATCTGGAAACTAGATTAGCCGAGAAGCGAACGGATAGAGAGAATGAACTGGTTTAAGGGGGTATGGTATTCTAGAATATGGCGATGTTCATGAAAAATTCGGTTTCTTGGAAATAAAAGACTTAAGACCCTTGACGACTTGTCAAAAACATTTTGAAACGATCTTACCGAGTTTTCTTCTAGTCGAGTGTGAAATTTAAGGAAAGTACACAGTGGTATAAGTTTTTTTCACGTAGCAACGGCCATAACAACGATTGTTTACTATAAGAACGTGACCAAAAATATGGATTAGTTTTAACATATATGAACGAAACTATTCAGAAAAAAAAAAACTTTAAAGACATGCACAACTCGATTTGTATAATTAGTTGTAAAAAGCTTTGCGTCGAATTGCCATCATAGGCTCATTCATTTTCCTTATGAAAAGGAATATTTCCCACAACCGCTGTAACTTTTTACAAAATAGAACAACCCTTGCAACCCTCCCCCGAGATCCAATCTGCAGACCCCCCGCTATTTGTGGCTTGTTAAATGCTTAATACTTCGTGTAAGAAACTTAAAGTGCATTTTTCTCAAATGTTTACTTTTGTACCGACTGAACTTCACGCCAACATTTCTACTTTTCAAGGTTTTTAAGTAGAATTCCTGAAACTTAGGCTAATCAAAGACCAATGGTGTCGTGATGATATAAACCAAAAAATCGTAACATTTTAACGTCTGTCACGTGACACTGGATGTGGTATAAAATAAGCTTAATTCCAAATAAAAGCCTGTAAAAAGCACCGAAAATAAGAGTCAACTGTCAAAACTTGGGTTCATTGCACAGAACAGAAACTTACACGATATGCTTATTTGACAGCCAAATCTTGTTTTGTAAAAGAGCAGGAAGTGTTGCGTCAATACGGTAAAACACTGTGTCGCTGTGGCTGGTTTCCATAGCAACCATTTTGAGTAAAACTTTCAAAATTTAATTTCTCTTCTTGAGTGCAATAGCACACAATTGATCTTTCTTTACCACATTTAAAAAAACTTTTTGGTCCATTTTCGGGTACCATACCACCTTAACTAAAGAATACAAACGCGCGTGGGTTTTGATTGGTCGAGTGAACGCTTACAAGGAAAACGCGGGAAATGTTCTTCTGACGTCACGGACATTTTTCCGGTTTTGATTGGTCCACTGAACGATGCATTCTCTATCATATGGAGAGGCAAACAAAGAAATTGAACAGCGAAACAAATTCATAGAAAACCATATTTTAAGTTCATGGTGAATCGAATGTCGCTCTTACTTATCGTTGCAGATTACCTCTTCTATTAACAACACTTCTCGTTGTCGTGTTTTTTTTTCTAGTGTGGACGCTCATTTGACCCTCATTTTCTATTCACTTGGCCCACTGCTCGGGTTGCCATAGATACAGTTGACGACATGGTATCTATGTGTTGTGCTGAGGTAAGCGATACATGAAAAAAAAAAGTTTTTTTTTCTACTAAGGCTATTAACTTGCTCGATGTCGTCATTTGACCACAACTACCAGAATTCATTTCGTTTCTCCTTTAGTATTCAAATTTTGAAACCACACTGAGGTATAAATAACAATTGCGCCAATTAGCATGAGAAAAAAAAAATCGAAAAGGGTTCTGGTACTTGTAGTCCAATGACGCCATCAGTTTAAATGAGAAAAGGCTCTAGACATGAAGGTTACTTGTTCATGTAATTTCCCTAACGTATCCTCTCTCACGAAAATCAATGCATCATGTAATCTCGTACCAGTTCTCGCTCTGTTTATCGTTGTGCGACATTGGGTTTGAAGTTATGTATAATGACACGGGGCAGTCTTACTCTTGTTATTGTTCTGATTGGAATTCCTCTGTAGCAGGAAGTAGATGGTCATGAAATGGAAGAAGAGAAACGTCAGACATTGAAGGACAAGTTTGTAAAGAAGTAAGAGTTATCAAGCTTGATGTGGCAATTTGCGTAGAGAACTTCAGAGCGTACTTAATGTAACAGACCTGTCATTGATGGGGCGCATCTTCTTCGTTAGAATTCACTGGTCTGTTGTATTACAGTGTGGCTTTTTCCTAGAACAAATGAAACGAGAAATAAAAATTGGGCGAAGTTATGAGCGACTTCATGTTTTCCAATTTCGCCGATGCAACAGATGAAAACCTTGAACTTCGGCTTTCGTAGGTTGTTTCAATTTTACCCAATCATTATCTAAGCCATCCATGTTTTTCATTGCCTAATTATTATTTCCTCGATGTCTTTCTACCTCAGGAAAGTATCATTCTAAGGTGACATTAGACTTTTTAAGACAATTTTTTGCGTCGCAACATAAATTGTTTCTTTTGTTATTGAATAAGGTTTGAAAAGGAATCACGCGGCTACTACGGAACTGCTCGTCTATGGGATGACGGAATTATTTTGCCTCAAGACACGAGAAAGGTAACGTATACGTAGCGGTGTACACTTGTGTGCAGGTCGTTCATCTTCTCGTTGACTCACAGCGTAGGGTTTTTTTCCCTGCAGGTCCTGGGTCAGAGTTTACGAGCAGCCCTATCTTCATTCTCCCGCAGACAAGCGCACAAGTTTGGAGTATTCAGAATGTAACTCAACCTTCATAGCTTGTGATTTAATATCCATACGAAAAGGCATTCACAGTTTCATTTTATGATCCCAAATTAGTTAGACAGAGCATCTTGGGAAGGTTGCAACTCTTCTTTATCGCAAAAAGGTTTGCGTCACATTCTTAGCAACTTCACTGTGGCAACGCCACAGTGGTATATTAAAATAATTGACAACGTGTCACACAACATTATTAAGACATGTCTTTTATTTCAACATTCTGTATTTACTGCAATAACCTAGTTATCCTTCCAAAATGCATACATTGCATAACCCTTAGGTATAAGAAAACCGTCAATAGAGGAATCTTTGTTTACAATATTTGCCTCATTAGCAGATGATCGAGCTACAAAAAATATCAGTTCTAAATATTGAAAGGGCACAGCACGATTAGCTCTGCTTAGGAATTTAAGCTTGATGTATCGAGTACTTTTTGTGCAACGCAGGTTTACTACAAAACTCAAAATTTTACAGGGAACGAATGGACTCATTAGCGATTTGCCCCGCGGAAATTTGAGAGTTTTTGAATGCCAATATGTCCCTCAATGTAGTTTTATTACACCCAAATTGCAGAGCTAAAACTTTCATCATACACTAAGTTTCACAAGCTGTTTAACTGTTTGAAGTGAATTCGTTCCTAGCACGATGCCTTCTCAAAGCAAAGTCGTATGCCAATTTAATTCATGAGGCAAAAATGTAAACAATGACTTCAGCAACGCCAGTTTTTAAAATTATTTATTTTTCAAAATACCCAATGGGAGCTAATGGGTTATACTACAAAAGTATTGGTTTCAGCTGGTTTTTAGTGCGTATTACCGCTGTACAGTTTTACTGTGATTTCCACGAGTTAGACTGGCATCCAGGTTCCCTAATCAACAGGGTTGGGTAGTTCAAAGCCCGATTAAGCCGACCCAGAATTAGCAAGAATTTTAATTTCAGGTTTGTAACTTTGCGGTGAGATTTTCTATTTATATTGTTTGGCCTTTTGTTTTGAGTCTAAATAATCTCAAACTACACAAAACATAGGCAGTGAAAAATCATTTTATCACAATCGGCGGAAAATCCATTTTTTATCAACAATGGTATAATGCCGTAGTAAAGACCCTATCAGATATTCTGGACGAAGAAGGAAATTTCTTGTTCCTTCCTGAATTTAGGAAGAAGTATAAAATAAAAACAAACTTTGTACGTTATTTTGGGTTGTGCAACGCCATTCCAAAGTACTGGAAAGAAGCCTTTAACCGCGACCTTGAAAACGAATCAGTTAGCACAGGACAGTCGACAGATCCTTTAAACGTTTCATTTTGGACTTGTCAGCAAGCACGCTCACTTTACCTCTATAAAACGTTGCAAAAACCTACATCCCAAGCTCGTCTAATTAAGGCCGGCTTTACTGATCGGAGCATCGCGGTATTATACATTCTCCCTTTTAAAGTCACCAAAAACATAAAACTCTCAATGTTTCATTTCAAAATAAACCACCGTATTCTTTACACTCGCGACAAACTTTTTAGAGCTAAAATTATCGAAAATGATGAATGTCAATTCTGTGGTGTAAGACAGACCCTAGAGTATCTGTTCGTAGAATGTGGGCACGTCCATTCTTTCTGGAACCTTCTTGCCTCTTGGTGGAACTCTTGTAACTTGCTCAAGGTAGCTCTGACGAGCAAAGCTAAAATATATGCACATCACCCCGAGAAGCTATCTTTCCGCGCTGTCAACCTTTGCCTGATAGTAGCCCGTTACTACATCTATACTGCAGCCAAAGAAAGTGAATCCTACAGCATAACAGCGTTCAAAGTATTGCTAAAAAGCAAACTATCCACGGAGTCACTAAGCGTTCGAGCATCCGTGAGCTTTTAGATTCTTGTATATAGCATTCTATTAATTTTATATGTAATAAATGTCAAGCATACGTATAATGAGTATTGTAAGCTACGGTATTGTGAATAATATCAGTAGTGCAAGTTGCGATAGTATTGTGAGTAGTCGTAGTAGCGTAAGTAACGGTTGTATTGGAAGTAATGTAAGTACTGTAGGTAATGTTAGTATTGTCAGTATTGTATGTAATTAATTTACGATTTAAAAAAAAAAAAATCTTTCACTTCGGATAACCTTTAATCCTAGGTTAGCGTTAACCGGCTTTCGAACAACCCAACCCAGGAAATCACAGCGATGTCACGCACTAACTTGCCAAATAAAATGAGATGGTGCAATAAATATTGTGCTATAAAGAGACGAGAAATACTGTAGTAAATCTGAAGTCTGTGATATGATATCCAGTTAAACATTCCATGTTTTGTTTTCTTACGATGTTCGTGCAAGCAAACGTTATAAATAATTTATACTTATGGTATTATACTTGTTCAAAAAGCTATTACGTGAAAACATAATAAAAAAATAATAATAAAAGAAGAGTTGAATATTGACCAGACAGTTATGAATAAATATTCACTCGACTGCGACCTCGTTCAACTGAAAAGCCACAGTCTTAATAAGATGCACCCTACCAATGATCTGATATTTGAAAAGTTATAGTCTTTCAAGAAAATACTTTCCGTCCCGCTCTGTACTCGACCCGTTACCCGCGGGTAAGACTAAGAAAAGTGCCCGTAGAAAGACGTTCCCAAGGTCTGTGTACTCCCCGCCAAGCAGGCCCTGGAAACAAACTTAGCTACGACTACGCCAGTGAAGAGAACCATTCGCGGTTTTCTAAGTTTTTTCATTCTGTTTGTTGGGTCTTTATACCGTCTGAATTGCCCTGTTATTTTGCCTGAATTCCAGGGATCTGCCTTTTTGCACCATATTGAAGCGGTTTTGTGCCACTTTGAGTTTTCCCGCGTTTTTCTGTTTTCTTTCAAAGGGAAATGGCCGACACACAACGAAGATAGTACCACAGAAAAGCAACGTGAACAAGAGTCTAGCACTCTCATCGCTGTGCTAAATAGCATGAAAGCTAGTATCGATTCGGGAAACAGCTTGCTTCAAGAGCTAGTAAGCCACAAACGGTCATCTCCTGACAATGAAACAAAAACATCCTAACGAAGAGAATCTTACACGGCTTTACAGAAAGCCAACGCAACGTCCTCAGACGAGGATGAAAACAATGCTTCAGAGAAAGCAAATACACAGCATCACCATGATGCAAGTGAGGCAGATGCCTTAAGTTTGTTTGGAGGTGGTGATATCGATGAAATACAGGATACCGTCCTCGAGGATAGGGAGGATGGAGACTAGTTTGTTGTCTGCAGCTCTTTCCTGAGTTGTTCACTCACGGGACACAGGTCCGCCAATTGCAAGTGGCCTTGCTGAGTTAGAAAATGGGAAATTTAATGCAGAGTATTCTGTGGAGAAGAGAAAGGAAATTCTCCAGAAATACAAGAAGCCAAGTAATTGTGACAATGTGCTTGTTCCCAAAGTAAACGAGGAAATTTGGAGCAAACTTCCGGCAAACGCCAAACGCTTAGACATTAGAACTTCAGCATTACAAGACACACTTGTGAAAGTGTCAAGTGCTATTATTTGCACAACTGATAAGCTTCTCGAGGACAGAGAAAAGAAAACCATCCCCAGCTACAAAGCATTGATAAACCCCTTGTTAGATTCTGTGGCTTTGCTAGGTCATGTTTGTACAGAGCTATCTTATAAAAGAAGGGATGCCTTAAAACCCTTCTTGCATCATGATTTCCGTCTAGCATGCGCCAGAACCAGAAAACCAGGGAAACTCCTTTTTGGGAATGATTTAACTAAAACACTTCAAGAATTGAGAACCACTAATAAGATCATGGCCAATTCTGATGCCAGATACTACAAACGGAGCACTGGCCATTCTAAGCAAGACAATAACAAATATCAGCAGAAGCGTTTTTTAGTGAACAGAGGGAGGACTTTCAATCCTCCCAAATCAAAAACAACTCAGGGCTCAGCCTCATTCAAGAAAAAGTTCCCCAACACTTAGAGGTTTTAAAAACGCAGGTAAGTAATTTTCCTAGTAACGTCAAGGATCATCTGATACCTTATCTAAGGCTGAAAGTTCAGTCCTTTAGAGCTGGCCAGGTATCTTTATTTTATGAGAAATGGACGCAATTGACCTCAGATCCTCATACCTTGCGTGCAATTGCTGGTGAAACAATTGAATTTTCTTCCTATCCTATTCAGCTATCATATCCTCCCAACTCCATCTATCTAAAGATCATGTTGCTCTTGTTGAGGCAGAAATTTGCTCACTGAAAGAAAAGGAAGTTATTGCCCCGTGTTATCATGAGTTAGGAGAATTTATATCTCCTATATTCTCAGTTCCCAAGAAAGATGGTAGTGTGCGACTCATTCATAATTTAAAAAAGTTAGACAGTTTTGTTGAAAACTTACATTTTAAGATGGAGTCTATTCACACAGTTTTGAAAATCGTCACACCAAACTGTTGGATGGCCAGTTTAGACTTTGAAGATGCATATTATTGTGTGAAGATCCATCCTGATTTACAAAAAGTTTTTAACTTCTCTTACAAAGGCACCCTTTACAAGTGCACAGCCCTCCCAAATGGTTTATGCACCTGCCCAAGAAAGTTCACAAACATGATGAAACCACCTTTAGCATTTTTGAGACAATGTGGTCATATCATATCTGAGTATATTGACGATCAATACGTGCAAGGCAAAACCCAACAGAAGTGCATAGCAAATGTTATTGCTGCTATCATATTGTTTGAAAACCTCGGACTTGTCATACACCCAGAGAAATCAGTCATAGCCCCACAACAGTGACTTGATTTTCTCGGTTTTATCATAGATTCTCCCCTTATGACAGTTAGCCTCACCCAGGACAAGATAACCAAGATAAAAACACTCTTGTCTTGTCTTCTTGAGAACTCCTTTTGCGTCAAAATCAGTGATATTGCCTTCACACTGCTGTTGAGTTAGAGAGGTGGTGATCTTGTGGATGGGTAGATATCTGAAATGGTTACCAACACCAAAGGCGATCCACAACTCTTGTAGCTCTAGCTGTTTTGCATATGCTATCGCGAGTACCACGACGTCAGTGTCAACCGTCCTGATCAAGACCTTTTTGAGACCCCTGACTGATGCGTGCTTCACATGGATGAAGATCCTCGTACCCGCCTCCTCGTGGTTGCAGGCGGTAAGACCTTCCGTCTCTACTGGAGAAGGGCTGAGCACGTCAACACCAGATGAAGTGATTACCTCCACCCCTGGAAGCTGGATTGCAACGACGCTTTCTGCTAAATGGTGAAAAGGTCATTTTTGTTGTCATCCGATCGCAGAAAGCTCTTCCAGTTGACTGGAATGTAAGCATTATCGCACACGCACCTTCGTACTCTCGAGCCTCTCGCCTCCCTTGCACCCCGCTTTAGGCTGTTTTCGAAGTATTGATGCCATATCAAATCTATTCTTTTGATATTCTGTGCTTGTTTGATGACATAATTGAGAAATACAGATGTTGCATAGTCCTTAAATGTCTTAGACTTTCCAGGTGGTAGCATGTTAACAACTGCAGCAGCATCAAAGACTTTTATGTCAACGTCTGGACACTCCACCGTGATGGAAGCTTCAAGTAACTGGACTAATTCAGATTTCTGTCCAGAACGCATTTTTCCAGCGCAAGAGAGTGAGGGAGGACTACCATGGTTTTCATGCTGAAAAATTCTTGAAGATTACCTTCTCTTGCCTGGCAGGCGATATAGAGCCTCGCAAACAGATTACAGTCGCCCTTTAGTACTGAAATTTGATTTCTTGTCTTGTTACTTGCTGGGTTTTCTGTCGTTCCAAACAACGGAAGCTTATTTCGATGGATGGTATCAGTTATGGCTTTAGAGCATCTAACTAACCTCTCTTCCACAAACTGATCGTACTGAGACAGTCCTTTTTGTTTAGCTGTCTTTACCGCCCGGACGACACATTCTGGCATAATTTCCTTTGTGTCTAGCACGATCAATTCGGTGCTATCTTCCGCAAAAGGGTGTCCCATTTCTTCAAGTACACTAATAAGTGCTTTGACGTCCTTGAAAAAGGCCTTTTGGACGGATGGCATTTGCTCGTGATGAAGTTTGTCACAGGGTTTTGTAACTTCAGAGGTAGACTCAAACTCTTTCACCACCCTTGCAATTTCAGGCCCAGCAACCATCCAGCGCTTGAGGGCAGTGGGATTTTCCGAAATTCCTACAGCTCCTCCATCTCCTTTGATTATCTCATTTTCTTGTTCGTGATTATGGTCTAAAGCGATCAGCGAGAAGAAGTGCTGCGTTTTCTGAACCACAAACTTCCCTCGAACAAACTCAGCAATCACTGAGGGATGCTTTTCTTTCAGCATCAGCAGATCTCGTATGTGTACTGGCAGCCATCTGGAGTAGTTAGTCACGTCCAGGGCAAACATCCAGGGTGTTAGCTTGCCAGGAATTTCAACATAGAGGTGAAAGTTTCCCTCTCTGATGGATCTGACAAGGTCTAAAATAGTAAGTTCAAGTTCTAGTACTGTAGCCCAGACCTGGAAGTGCGCGTGATGGTCACTTTTCTTCTGCACCCATGGCTTAACATTAATGTCGGAAGAATCACGGCTTTCTGTGTATTCCTTGTAAGCTTTTCTCTGTAAAATATACAGAGCGCAGGCACTTACTTGATGGGCATAGCGTGATCTAGTGATATGGGCAGCTTTCAGAATACCATCCGCTCTTCCTCTAGTCGTAATATCAGCTTGTACCAATGCACTGTCCCACCCGCTTTTGTTCAACCAGTGCCGAACCATTTTCAACGAAGCCATTTCGACATGCAGGCCACCCTTCATCACAACATACTTTTCTTCTCCGTACACATTTGCCTTTTCCCACTGGATTTGCTTTGCAATAGCGAACAATGGTTGATCCATAGCGATTATTCGAGTTTAGTTAGGAATAACATATGCGACTCCTTCCTTGACTATCTTCTTTGAATGCTGGATCATAGCCATTGTATGAGCATTTTCATCAAAGAGTGGTAACAGCGCAGTAATGGTCTGGGATACTGCAGCGAAGCAAAGTGGGCTGACCAAGAGATGTAGTCTTCCTTGTCCAGTTTGTCCTTTTCTAACAACTCTTTGACCTTATCTAGCCACTGATACTCAGAATTCATACCTTCATCGATCAGATCTGACGAAGGTTTTACAGATTTACACCCTTTTGGAACACAACAATCCTTCTTTACTTGAACTGCTACAGGTTGAACATTTGTGTAAGATTCTGGCAGATCGGTCAGAGTTTTCTTCTTAGGTGAATGACCACTCGATCTCTAGCGATGCCTTCTCTGTCGGTACTGGGATGTTGAGTATGTGAGACAGCAGTACCATGGAATGAATCTTTCGCTGTGCGTGCACTTGGATTGTGGTCGATGTTGTCCACGTTAGCAGTGGTGAACAAAGACTTCTTTAACTTTGAGGGGCACACAACCCCTTCTTCTTCAAATTGTGCGCATATACTGTTTCCCAGATCAGCTGATACCCAGTCTGTAGAATCAACCAGCTTCTTCTTGCGTGTTTCAGCGTGAAGAACTAGTCCTACATAGATTGACAGTGGGGTCTCCCTCATTAAGCTGTGTCGGATGGTTGTGTTTTCAGATGTCGGATCTCTATGACGTTTGACAGCATTAAATATCAAAAGCTGAGAAAGCATCAGGGCAACATTTATCCCCACCTGCTCCTGTCCGTTTTGGTTCTTAATGTTAGGCCCCTCTAATATCATGTTTACCAAAGCTAATAGAGATTTCGGAACTGCTTGGTGATGGCAGTCAAACTCAAATGATCCATTGAAGTGCTGTTGCTTAGTCAGCATCTCTTTCCTGACAAATGTGGCAGCTTTAGCTAGATGAATAGCTTCTGCGTCATAATCATAGTCTTGTGCAAACTGCAAAGCTGCACTGATGTCGCTAGAAAAAGCAAGTTTTACCTCCCTTCCCTCGTTATATTCACTGAGATCAGGCAACTGTGATAGCAATCGCTCCTTTAGCCGAGTGGAGTTAACCCGCTCGGGAACATAAGCTCCTAGTTGCTCAAGAGTAAAGCTTTGACAAATCGGACAGCTTGAAAACTGTTTGCTTTGCATTATCCTCAATTTATGTAACTAACTCAGCTAAAGCAATGGCTTCTAGCGAAACTTGAGTTGTGATATTTCCTTCCTCTTTAGGTGAACTACTTCTTATTCGATTGTAAAGGGCAGTAAGACATCCTGTGTGGTAATATGAATTAATGGCAGGCATATCGCCGGCTGCAAGTTTTGTTAAAAACTTTCGGTCTTGCAGTTTTGTAGCGGCTGCTCTGACCGTGCTGTCAAGTGTAAGAGTTACTGCTCTGCGAAGATTATCTCCATTTTGCTTCACGACGTTTTATTCCGTTTCCCTCATCGAGGCTTGACAAAGAGGCTTGAATTGGCAATTGACCAATTTCACGAAATTGCTGTAGATTGTCTGCCAAACGTTTGTACCCCGAGCCGTAGTTTTTCCTTGTACTATTTAAAGGACACACTAACTTCTCTTCTGTCTCTTGTTCACACAAACACAGAAATTCCAGTTCTTCTCTGTTCTTACCTGACCAGTTTCCATAATCCAATATCCAAAACACTGCAAGTTCTTGTTCGAAAACTAATATCAACTGGGCGCTACTTTTAAAATCAGCCAGGCGTACTTGCTGAGTGCTCATATCAGCCAAACAATACTGCACACAACAGGAGACTAAGATTGGAAGCAAATTGCAAAATTACCTTTCCTAATAAAAACGTAGACTTTTCTGTTTGGTTTGACGTAAATTCAGAGTGTTTAAGCGAAAAAATTTAATAAAAATGAGCCTGCCGTCCCAAACCGCTGACCGACCGCATACTAAAAATTACCAAAATATAAACTTAGGGAGCAAGATCCAGCTGGGGTCTTGCTTTTATATTAATCTCCATGTTAAAAGCTACTTTTAGTCGAAGTTTCATACTTGTATCACTATTTGAACAATTCTATGATTTTTTGTCGCTTATCCCCCGGACTTTTAGCCTGTCTCAATAGCCAATCACAGCAGATACAAGAAATGCAATGAAACAGTAAAATACACGTAACCAGCAAAAAGGGCGGGAAAACGCGTGCGACCAAGTCGCGATTGGTATGTTAACCTTGTATCTGATTGGTTGGATATGTAGAGGGTGCAAGTTCTTTTTTTTAACCAATCACAGAGTGTAGTAACGCGGGCACAAGAGCCTGTTTCCAACGTGATCAGATATTTGAGGCACAAGCTATGGCCACTTTTTAAAACGAAATGGTTCGGTTTTCAAAATCAAACAACCTACTTTTGCACAGAAACTAACGTTGATTACTTTAAAAAACATGTTAGTCTATGAAAATCGTAATTGAAAACAGTTTGTTTAGTTTATTTAGGACTCTGAACGAGTCCTCTGTTGACGAAGTGAAAGGAAGTCACTAGGCGGTAAGTGGACAGCTGTTTCGCAACCATAGCGATCATAGAGCCAAATCTATTCTTTACTATGATCAGCACCGTCTTTTTTCGAGAACAATTAGTCTGTGAGACCCATAAGCAATTCATAACATTTACCAAAATAACCAGCGGAATTCAATAACGCTTATGTTAAACTACAAATCAAACGAGCGAAAGACCAAGTATTGCCAAATTTCAAGTTATCACTCTTCACGACAAGTGATGAAAATAAATTAAAGATATAATTGTTGAAACACGGCTGTAGTTACGAGTGCAGCTGTTAAAACAAAACCTTAACTGAACTAGTTGAGTCCGTCCAAAGGGAGGCAATGCAATGCGCGTTATCTCTCCTCATTTAAGATACGGCGAAGCCCTCGTTTGTTCGGGTTTGAAGTTATATCTCAGCGGCGCATTCAAGCATGCGAACGGTTCATCCACACTATGTCAACTTCATCGTCTCCCTGCATGGCCCACTTGCTCCCCTACAGGCAGGTGTAAACCATGGCTATTATCTTTCTTTGGGCGGTGTTAGTCAGTGCGCTACCACTAACAAGCTTTCACGCACTGATAGATTTGTGACATTTCAGGACTACTATGCGAAAATTTTTTTTTTGCTCCTTTGTCTTTATGGTTTATATATTTTTGTATTTTGTTACCGGCCACTCTTAAAATTTAGCGTTGTCAATGCTACTGCAAGGGAAATAAACATATTGATTGATTGACTGATTGATTGATTGACTGATTGATTGATTGACTGATTGATTGATTGACTGATTGATTGATTGACTGATTGATTGATTGATTGATTAATTGATTGAATACTTTTGACAGTTCCATGAGTAAAGTCAGTCATCTATCAATTCAAGGAACAAATTATTTTATATTAAAGCGTTCGCAACCGTTTCAAGGCTTGTTCTTCTTAGATCACGGCTCAAAATTGAAAATTCTTTTCACAAAAAGCTCAGTCAGTTTTTGACTCATGCAATTACCTTTCTTCTTTACAGCTTTAAATTATTGAAAAGATCCTTGAAAAACGGTAAGGCTTACCACAAGCTAATTGAAACATATAAGAGATGCGCCCTGAGAAACGTGATTAAAAGGACCATCTCTCGTCCACACGGAATAGTGAAAGAATTTCCACTGATGAGCCAAGTTGAGTGAAAGAAATTTTGTCTAACAATCGCTTCTGCTAACTTCAGACACAGGGATAATCCGGTTACATTAATTTACTGTTATAACTTCAGCTTTACGTTTGGATTGAGCATCTCTTTGTGATTGTTGCATTAAGCGAATCGCTTCCCTTAGGTAACTTAGCCTGTGACGTACATAATTTAAGTCAAAACGTCACTCCACACAATCCACTTATTACTCAAGCCACTCTTATCGCGTGATATCGTGGTTTTCATATGGGCAGAATTTTGCCCATATGTAAAGCTATTAAGTTCGACTGAGCCGGTCAAATTTAATAGTTGGGCCGACCCATGGCAAATTCGTCGAATTTAATTGATTCAAAAATCGAACTTCTCATGTGCCGAATCTAATGCATAAATTATTTCAATTTATTTCCTACCCACAATCCTCGAACACGGAAAAGCATCAAGAGTCAAATGTAATTCGACATCTCAATCAACGTCGAATTTTAATTCATTTCGGTCGAACCAAATAGGCATTTGATTCGGCGTTTGAACTGGACCTAAGTGATTTTTCGGCAAAAAGAAAAAAGTCAGGGAAATCCAGTATTCAGAATTGCAGTCCAATCCAAATTGAAATTTTCCCAGTCTCCTCAAGCTGAACAGGACATTTCGTTTGATCTTATCTAACCTGTTGAGTGATAAGATATTCATACCAGACTTCTATCCGCCCGAACAGGAGGAACAACCAGCAGAAATAAAATCATGAGCTGCAAAAGTCTCTGTTTTCGTACAGTTAAACATAATTAATATCTTTTGTTCATCTGAAAAAGGTCCCCTTCTTGGGCGGAGCCTCTCCATATAGTCCACTATATAGAGTATCCCCCCTCCCCGAACTTATCTGCAGAAATCTTACTCCACTTTATCTTTTTTTTTTTGGCGTTATCTCAAACGACGTATTTTCAAACAGTTCAGAAGTAATAACTACTTCCTCTGAAGATTACTTCTCTTGACATTTCAAAGAAATTCCAGTACTTAACGTTTGCAGATGGACGTCCAGTGTTTATTTCCAAGGGACCTGTGGGGAAACACCGAACGCGATCCATTTAACCCAGCTTTCTGGACTAGGTATCGAGCGAGCCGTTATGTCGGACGGCTAACGACAGAACGTCGATCAAGTGTCGGTGAAATGACGGTGAAATGTTAGTGACGTATCGGTAGCTTGTCATCGAGTGGCGGTCGATGGTCTGTATCGGTAGACCAGCGGTCGACTCTCGGTCGGCAATCGATCGACATGTCGGTCGCGTATCGGTCAAGTGTCGATCGAGTAACGATCGATATCTCGACCGATGCATCGGTCGATATATCGATCGTGGTACACTAAAAGATACGTGATCCATTTTGCCCACGTATTCGTGTTGTTTACATCAGCGGTTCACTATACTGAGGTACTGCGCTGAATGATTAATTAAAACGTGACCATGAACTGTTTACGGATCGTGGGAACATGGAGAATTCTATACTGTATCGACTGTTGACATTCAGAAACTGACTTAAACATACATGTCTAACGCGACCAACAAAGGAATAGAAAACTTCCAATAAAAACTTTGGGAGAATGACAATTTAACTATCACCTAACCCAGCTGGCAGTCTCCGATTATTTCACCACTAAAAAGCGATATTCAACTTTCTAACAAAGCGTACAAATATTTTCAACCTTAAAAAACAAACTTCCTCATCGCCCATCAATCACTCAACAATTGAAAAGGAAACTAAAGAGAACGAGAGAACGAAGCAGAATCGGTCGTTAAAAAAAAGGGATTTTAACCCCTCACTCTAGCGATCTCCCCTAAGAGAAGGTCAATACCTCAGTCGATCGACAGACTGACAGGCAGATAGACAGCCCGATGTGACGAAACATGAATAGATAGGAATCAATAAAGCTGTACAACCCACCTTTACACTCTGGAACTAAACCAGACTGACCTCTTGGACACGGTTCCTTTGTTCCTGTAGACAGTTCAAAATAAAGTTGCTGTAGGAAAACCGACACGAGTCACACTAGCACAATAGAAGCAAGTTGTACATATCATTCTTTCCATATAGAATGTGACGCAACGTCACATTCTATACCAACAGCACTGAGTGTAAATTGATTCAAGAACATTTTATACCTCCATATGTTTAAATAGCTAAAGAATGAATAAAAAGAAGGCAACATTCTCCCGCCAAGCATGGAGTGTCAAAACAGTATACTAACCACCAACAACGCTTTTTCTGTTGAAGACACCTTACAAAATTCCAGAAACCAAGAAACACCGGTCCTAGGTCAACCTCTTTCATATGAAAAATACCAAGAAAAAAAGCACACACGCATACAAACAGTGTAAACGTTTTCACGTAGCCAGGTAAACGAGAACAGCTTCTCAATTCAACATCAAAACATTTCTCTATTTGATACGCGCATGTCACGTTTAGACTTTATGTTAGTGAACAATTTCAAATTAATGTAACAAAACTTAGGGAACGAAAACCAGTCATTTGTGGAATTTTCTTAGGGAGTAAAGGTTTCAGTGTGACCGTATCAGCTAGGGCATCCAGAGTCTGTCCGGCAGCAATTCCTCCTGTCAGTTCTACACCATAACAGCCCATGTAATTCCCTCGATAAATTTCCCTCTCGTGCGCTATATTGCATTTAGAGGAGTGGTAAACAGTAGCAGAAGCAGTACTGAAAATGGTTGGTATAGATTTTTTTCTGAGGAGAGGTGTGACTCTACACGACGATTTGGTGCCGTTGGGTTAAAATGAGCAGGCAGAGCTCTGTCACACAACAATAACATAACCAAAAAATGCATATTTCGTAAGAAGATTAAATCATTCTTCTTGAAATATGTTGCATTCAGATTCAACGTAATAATATGTAAACGTTCTGTAAATCCATGACTAACGGTTTAATGGTAGCTGTATAATGAAGATCATGATGTGAGTGATCGTCGCAGTTACGAACAATGACTCGCATTCATGTTTATACGGGAGTCAAAGCCGCGACCCCTGCGTTACCGGTGCAGTGCTCTAGATAGCTTGCCTGTTTTACTTAAATACATTAAAAGACAATCAAAAACAAAATATTTCACGACTTTTTCGTTTTTTTTTTTGTTTTTTCTTTTTGCGTTCTTTTTAGGTTTTATTTTCCTTTTTTCTATTTTTTTGGCTTGTTTTTGTTTTGTTTTAGTTTTTGGTTATTTCTTTGTTTTCCAGTTGTGTTTTCTCGGTTCTGAGGGGTGCCTATGCGATATTGCTTCAGGAGCAGGGGGGAGGAACACTCAACAGCCATATTATTGGATAGTTTGAGGGCTCAACAGTGGATGGGCTAGATCTTTTAGGGGATTATCTTGCAATATACCGCTAAGTCTACAAATGGACAGGTAAGCTGCTACATCTAAACATTAAGGAATTGTAAGTCCCCCAAGTACACTGCAATAAAAGACAATTTACGTATCATGAAAAGGCCATTTTATTCAGCAAACACAGCAGTCTAAAAAAGGCGAAGTAAAATTATAATGGCTGAATCAGATGTAGTAATTTATAACGGTGTTACAACGCAAACCCTGAATACTAAACACATTACGGATAGAGCCAAGCTGTGGGCCTCAGATCGCATAATTACCACAGTGCTTTTTCTGTTGATTATGTTTGGCTTCAGTTCTATTCTTTGAAGGCCGGTTTAGGCGGTATTACTTTAGTGTATTCGACAAGTTAAGCCTGCGAGAAGCCCATGACAGAAATTGTGTTGTGAAAATTGAACCTACAACTTACCACGCATGGCTTGTTAAATATCGTGGGATTTTCAAAATTGTTTCAAAACCATGCGACAATGGTAAGGCCGGCATAGGCATCAGTTTTGGATGAGGTTTTGCAAGGCATGAGCGGCGCGCGATTCAGACGTTGTATGCGAAAGTCGCAAACAAATGTCATACCGTCTAAATCCGCCTTTAAAGAACAACAATACTATCTTACCTAAGGTTATAAACAAGACAATGAAATAACATCTCTTCAAAATGAGGAGTAACGAAATCGAATAATAACAAACTAAGCCCGTGGAACTTAAAAAAAATAATTAAAAATAAAAATCGTCATCACCATCATAAGATAAAAAAAAGCAAGAGTTTCAGAAAAATTTGCAAAATATTTCAGGTGAACCTTGCTTTGGGTAGTTACCATTCTAATCTCTAATCTGGCCAGTTTGCTAACCAGGATTAAAAATAAAAATACACATTGATGATTTATGTTTACTCGATACTGTGACCTATGCAAATGTCTTTTTTTGTATTATATTCTCTTTTCTTTTCTCTCTATTTTGCAAGGTTCCTGGACAGTTAATCTAACAAGGAATCTAACTGTTCCTGTAATTTATGGTTAATAACACCATGCTTATCATTCAAAACTAACTGTATTCGCCTTTACATCTATACAAAAGCTAGCGTCAGACGAAAGCAGCCTTCCACATTGTTGACTCTACCAGGATCTCATACCTGCAGAGAGCAAGTCCCTTGCACTGGTGTTAAGTGCTGAAGGCCGAGAAAATGCGTCTGGAAACAATTACTTTTCAAAGTCGTTAATCAAAGAAAAGAACACATAAAGAATTTCAAAAAGGTAAAGTCGTGTTCCATATTCCGTTTCCGGTTCAACTTCCCTTATCGTTATCTCTTTGTCCCAAACAGCAAACAGTGCACATTTACTTTCTCAACATCGAAAAAAAAAAGGAAATTGGTTTTAGTATGATCTATTTAACTGATAACACTGGTAAGAGGTATAGGGAATGATACGCTAAAACACAGTCAATGGAGTGAGATAAACAAACAAGAAAATAATAATAATAATAAAAAGCAAAAATAAAACGAAATGCTTAATTTGTGACTAACTACCTCAGGTTAAACGGGTATCTTCACAAGAACACCGGAGGTACAGGAGCAACCACATGCATTTTGAGAAAGAGGAGGAAAATCATTTAAGTTGTAGAATACAACGATGGACAGAATCTATGGGCATGACCTCTTTATCACAAAACAAAGCAAAAATCGCTAACAACAAATAACACCAGTGAGTTACCCGTGAGCGTGTAACGTTTAGTTAAGAAAGATCATGAAGTACTGTTGTATGTATTATGAACGCACATGTTTGAAGGAATGAAAGCCTGGTCTATTCCGCTCCTTCGTTGTTGAATCCATTCTCTTCCATCCACAGAACGTTTCCTTTTTCATCTTCTGTCGGTTTCAGTTCGTATTTCTCACAATCGTCATCGTTAGGCATTCCATCTCCATCGCCAACGCTGCCGTGAGATAGTCGAATACGTTTGCAGGAGACATAGAGACCAATCATGAGAACGGCAACAACTACAAAACCACCAATAGAAGCACCAATAATGACTGGCTTGTTGATACTAGGTTTCTCATCTCTATCATCATCATCATCGTCAGCTGCAAGTAAGGATCAGCGAAGAATGCAAATTATGGAACTTGTTTAGTCATAGAAGGTGGATAGGTGTGTGCGGATAACAAAATTAAGGCTATATGAGAGTTGCTTAACGATGTTAGCTATCAGCAACGACGACGCAGATAACTTCGGTACTCACAGTGCCGAAAACCATAAGTAATGAAAAAGCAAATAGAAATTGCATTACATAATAACAGTTTACATTATTGTCAACAACCGAAACGACAACAAAAAGGTTTTATATGGAAAGAATGTGACTTGGTATATGTTTTAGCGTACCTAGAAAATGGAAAATGTATCTTATTTTTCTGTGGTGTGAGTGGCATGGTTCCTACGAATCTCTTACAGCTAAGTAGTCTTGTAGTTTAAGCTGATAAGTGTACCAATGAAAAAGTGTTTCTGATACTGGGAGTAATGCGAAAAGAAGCGTTACTCTGCATGCGAAACTGTGTGTGATCACGTGGCCTTTAGATAGTTGCCTACCACGTTTAAGAGGACACCAATAGGTTTACACAGCGTTTGCTTTGCAAACGTTTCAAAGGTAGGCAGCACAGCAGGATTTGACGATTACATCTCACATTAAATTGGACCGCTAATTTGCAATGCTCTGTTGTCATTTTTTCCATGTTTAAATTTGCTTGTGCAAGAAAATCTTCGATCTTTAATATTTACGGTGAAATATAAAACAGATGTATCTGCAATTTATTTTGACTGCAGGATCTATGTTATTTCATTTCATGCGTAATTTGAGGGCAGTTTGCATTGCCTCAGTTATTGGTTACGTCAGTCCTCCAATATGGCCTCCGGTAACACAGAGGACACAAAAGAACACGTGTAACATCTCACCTTTCTTGGCGTCAGTTTCCTTGAGAGAGCCTGGGTCTACTTTCAAACTTCCTAGTCTACCATCGGCTGTTTCTTCTTTCAGTGGATTTAAGGCCACTTCTGCAGTAACTTTTACTTTAAATGTCACTTGAAATACTGCGATTATACTGCCCTTTCTAAAAAAGAAATAAAAACAAACAAGCCGATGTAAGATAATAGGCATTTTTGAGTGGTTGAATTTGAAGCAGGACCAAGTGTCTTTTTTAGGTAGGTCCATGGTGTTAGTTCTTGAAGTCCTTGAGGTTCATTCATTCACCCACCCACCCACCCACCCACCCACCCACTCACTCGCTCACTCGCTCACTTACTTACTTTCCCACTCTCTCTTTCGTTCGTTCGTTCATTCATTCATACCAAGAAAGAACTGGATATAAAACAGTTGACAGTACATGATAGTATAAATGTCAAACTATAAATACGGCGGTTATTGCATGTTATAATACTCAAAAAGGAGATCTGTTACCTCATAGAAATTATCTTAACTTCTTTCAGTTCAGGGCCTCCAGAGTAAGCCTTCCGAATCTGTAATAAAGAATTTGATACACATATGTTTTCTTAATGTTATCTCGCCTGATGCAGCTAGGGTCCACCATGTTACCGTTTCCATTTTTCCAACGCCTCTAAAGAGCAACCAAATTGCCTAGAAATGATCTACAGTTATGAAAAATGAGAGCCATGATGTTGCAAAGATATAAATGTTATACCAATATAGCTATTTTCACTCATTAAAAGAGGAAAAAAATCAAAATTTTAAAGAAAAAGTATAGTCATCAAAATACCTTTGACATGGAAATGCGAAGGTCGGTGCTGTTTCCCGTTATTTATTTATTTCATTATTTCATTATTTATTTATTTATTTATTTATTTTTTATATATTGTAAAAAAATGACGGTTATGATTGATCAAAGGTTAATAGTTTTAAACACCACGATACTCCTTTGCCCACACCTGCGACAAAATTTATGAACTTAAAGCAACGCTAGATCGTCTTCAGGGCAACAACTAATACATTAATTTTTCAACATACCTGTTGCTGCATCCGGTTTGCCAGTTCTTTAAATTTCTTACTGCTTGTGTCACCTAATCGATCGTCCCATTCTTCGGAGATACGAATTTCGAGAGTAAAATCTAAAGCAAATATATTAAACATAGTTAAAATTAAATAACAAAAAAATTGCCTTTTTGGTGATTTAACGATATGGTTTTCTTTGTCAATTAGCTTATGAGCTAGAGATTTCTATCACGCATAGAAATCGAGAGCGAATAATCTAATTGTTTTAAAATAAATCTTCTAGTCGTTCAAAACTAAACAAATAAATTATCTATTTCCTCCTCGCAGACACTTCGACAACGCGAAGAAGAGGTCGCCATTATGTTGAAACCCACTACTCACTATCTACAACAGAATAGATAGCGACTAGGGTAGCCAATAACAGAGCGAAATTCGTGATAGAACGCTAGTACATTTATACTAACACTGGAAAGTAGGATCAACGGTTTCAACTACACACCCGTCTTGCGTTCACCGTTCACATCTTCGGTTATAGGCTTTATTGGCGAAGGTCCTGAGGTACCCTCTGAGGATGGCATTTCTGTGCTGCTACTCTCTATAGAAGTTGGCGTTGTCGCTGTCAGTTCTGTGTTTAAAATGGAAGAAAAAAATATTGTCTGGCAAACCGGTATTTGAGTCTTCACATTTCATTAACTGGCTTGCACCTAATCTGCGATCAGATCCTACCCGGGGAAATACGAAAGAGGGACTGAGATATTTACTTGCGAAATCTTTCGTAAACAAGAAGATCTGCTAGATCTTATAACCGCGCTTTTAAAATTTAACTGTTTGCTTAGCACTACCGTCGGAACGCAGTGCACATTCCAAAGCAGTCATTGATGATTCTTTTCTTACTGTAGACATCACATTACTTGATCAACACAAACTGTATTATTGCACCATCATTGGTAGCCGTTGACAAGTCTCCGATGACGTAATGGTCTTAATCTAGAACTTTCTTCGGGATATGTATGGGCATGAACGATATGAACGACACGATAATAACACTATTAACAACAGCTTTCTTTCTTAAAAGTCATGATTAAATTTAATTGGTGTGAAAGCAGTTGAGATAGCAGAAAATAATGGAGAATAGTGTACGTAACGAAAAGGTGAGCTAGTTGAAGTTTTTTTCTTCATTAGAATTGGTTGATATAGCTTGCATTATGGTGTCTTAAGTAGAAACACAGCGGCAGTTGGGTCACACAACATTTATATTTGAAACCAGTTGAGATAGCAGGAAGCAATGGGGAATAGTGTAATGAAAAGGTGAGCTAGCTGAAGGTTTTGCTTTGATCAGAGTTGGTTAATGTAGCTTAGATTATGGTCTCTTTAATGGAAAACAGAGCAGCCGCTGGGTTACAGAACATTTCCATGAAAGGCAAAGAATACTCAAATCATATGAGAGGGAAGCTCTGGTTTATGCTATTGTCTATATTTTACCTGGAGGCAATGCCATGTATCTTTCAACTTTAAAAAGAGTAATTCGCTGAAGAAGTAATCCTTTGCTGTAATGAAAACAGCTTATAACTGCCACGCACGATAAGAGCACAAATTAGGTTTGGTTTGTGAAAAACAACCAGAAGAGTCTAGAAGACGTGATTTAGCCACAGGATTTTTAGCTGAAAACTTCCATTCACAATGGAAAGCAGGTTATTTTTGTAGTAAAAGAGAAGGTTTACAGTAGTGATAATGAATTCAAGTTCCAATTTATTTGCAATTTTTAGTTTTTTGTCAAGTTTTGCAAACGCGGTATTTTAAATATTCTCTCAACGAAAGAGTGGTTGTGATTAAACAATAGATAATGGTTTTGTCAGTGGTAATTCAATAGGATGGTTCATTAGAAACAGGTATAAGGTTAAAACAACAAGTTAATTTCTGGTGAGGTAATTAGCGTTGCCAAATGTCTGTTATTTCAAGATAAGGTGTTGATTTCAGTGAGAAACGGTGAAAATGGAGGGTCCAAAATGGGGCTTTCAGATCCCGCTTTCCCGCCCATTTTTACCTGTTAATCCCGCCATCCCGCCTTTTTTTGCCTGGAAATCCCGATCCCGCCCACTTTTCAAAGACGTTTCTTCGTTAATTATCACTTTCTTAATTAATAGTTAACTTAATAATTAACAGAGAAACTTTTTAAAAATAGATATCGCATAAAAGATCACAAAAAGATTCAATGGGTACCAGATAAGTCAGCACAAATTAATGATTCTAACGTTTCTTTCTGCAAACCGTTTACTGTTTTGTTTTCTTTTGTCCACGTATCAGTGAAAGAAAAAGATTGTTCATTCCCACATTCAAGAGATGGCCTGTAAACTCCCTTGACAGTTTCTTTCAAAGCTTTCAGGGTCTTCACTTTCCTCGAAATCTGTGCTCGGAACTTTTCTTTCCGAATGGAGTCATTCTCGCTCGCACATCAAGCCAAAACAAGCCAAGCGCTTTGGAAAAGGTCGAAAGACTAGGAAAATTAGAAAGGATCAGGGGGTCAAGATTACAGACACAAGCTTTGAAAATGTCGGAAATGGACAGATGTCATTGACTTCAGAGGCCAGCACAAATGATCGCAATAGGACTCAAAGATGTCATACAATCTCATGATACTAATGTACTCTAGCGATAATGGTTACCTTTGACAGAATGTGACAGGGTCCAGAGCCGTTGCTATTCATTACTTAAAAACCTGACACACCTATACGCATGAAAGGTTCGTTTCTGCCAGCTTGCGGTTTTTGCGCTGGTTACTTATGAGGTCCCGTGAGAATTGAAATCCCGTATCCCGCTCTGTTCCCCTTGCGAATCCCACATCCCAACCCCATAAAGAGACAAATCCCGCTCCCGCTCGTAATTGTAATTCCCGCTTCCCATCCTTGTTTTCAGCTCAAATCCCGGCGAAAAAAGCCAAATCCCACATCCCGCCAAACCTATTGGGGACCCTCAAAATACTGTTTGTTGTTTTCAAGTTTGCGTATGTTGCTGATGTACTTTAAACAACACGTTTCACTTTATCCGGAGAGATGCAAGTTTCTAGGATCAGCAGAAAGAGTTTATTCGCCATCTTTGGTTTCGGGGAACTAGGAACTTATCCTTTGCGGCTGTCTTTTGCAGTTTGTAGGATCCGCGGAGTGTCTTTAATTTCAGCATTTAAAAGAAGATTTTTATTGTGGATTGTGCTTTATGCAATATCGGATAAATTTGCTCTTAACGGCAAACTCATGATACGAACACATCACCTATACATACAACTTTAGATCTACAAGCAAGTTGCACACGCGATAGGTCAAGGGTCGACAATAAATTTACGTATTGGTGAGCGCTGTTTAACTCGGACTTTTTGCTGTCTTAAGGTGAATTCAATTGAATGAGCACTGTCAGAGCAGTGCATGAGGCAGCACTGAAATATCTGAACTTATCTGTGAAACGTGAAATAAACTGTATTGGTGAAAGTATGGATCCGCCACTGGATTTCTCCTGGGGACATCTATCACAATATTCTACATTGTTTTATTTCATAAAAACTTCTAAGTCTCACTGCCGCTCATTTCGAAAAGTAAACAAAAGGGAAAAAGGTGAATTGCATTATTCAGTCCAAAGAGGAACAATTGAACAAAGGGAACAAGTAAGCTTGGACTCTCAAAACCCAGCTACGCAAAGCTACTTACAATACAGCTACTTCCCACACAGGTTGTATTTTACTTTTACTTTTAATTAAGCTTAACCATCTGCCTGTCTATTTATGTTCCAATTTTCTTAAAACAAGTTTAGAAATAATACGTACACGTCATCGCTTCTGCATGCATTGCATACCGTTTATTGTTAGATGGTAGTAAACTTTACCTCAGCGTAAAGTTTACCTTTGCAGTTTTTCCCGTCTTTGGAATGTTGGGAGTCAATTAAATCATTACTCATATCATCAATCGTAAGTCGGTATTACCGTTTACTTGAGTAGAGAATTTAGATGTTAATGGACGACAGTAATGACTGCCTTGTCAGTCAAATATTCTATTTAGAATGAATTGCACAATGAATATAGTATTATGAAATCAAATGTTACCATTTTCACAGAATTGCCCTGTAAATCCCTCTTGACACACGCAGGTATATTGATTGACACCATCCAAACAGGTTGATCCATTTGCACATTTATTGGAGACGCAATCGTCAATATCTTAAATGTTAAGACAGTACAAAATAAATGTAGTCAATTTAAAAGACAGATTGGTGCTTAGCGGGCATGAAAGAGTGAACCAGAGAGGCAGAGAAAGAGGAATAGAGAGAAAGAGAGAGGAAAGGCAGACCAATGTTTATGTTAAACATATTGAACTAGATCGAGTACGGGAACGACGTTTGGATCCCAAGCCAGCCACCTCCCAAGAACCCTAACTCTTCTTTATTTCCTACCAGCACTTAAGGAGATTGTAGAAACGAGATTGATGTCAAGCGTGATTATCTTAAGTGGGGAGCTGTGAATGGTCATTTTGATTTTTGATAGCAAAATAGAAGAGTATTAAATACCAGGACATAATTTACTACTCTTTAAGCATTCCCCTCATCCAAGATGGGAATTTAGAATTAATGCTTTTTTTAAAAATTTTTTTGAAGTAATACAAAAAATAGAAAAGTATAGTAGGCAAGATCTTAACTTACTATTCTCACAGCGCTCCCCAGTAAATCCACTCGAGCAGTGACACGTGTAATTGTTGGCAGCATCAATACATAATCCTCCGTTTGCGCATGTGTGATTAACACAATCGTCGATGTCTAGAAAAAGAATTTAATTGAGGAAATTGTATAAACATCTCAAAATAGAACAAGAATAGCAAAATACTAGTGTATCAACGATCTCACAGGGGTATCAGTTAATTCCAGTTCATCACACCTCGGGGTGTTTTCATAAAAAGAAAATTTCATGTTAGACTGTTTAGAGTCCCCTATGTTTTAGTAAGATTGTCGAGATTGAATCAACGTGCCGCCATCTTGGTTGTAACGGCGAGCGTAACCTGAAGAGAAAGACTAAACTACGAGGGTTCCCCTATTCAGGGTGAACTGTGAGCAAACCAAGAGGCGGGAGTTCGATCGAAGCGTTCTAGTCTTGACGATCCAATGACTGTGAACAGTCTATGAGAATCTGATTTTAGAACTGATGTAAGTCAACATATTGTTGTAACTGTAGTGTTCCCCAAGAGCTTTTACGCTTTTGCACCATTTTAAAGATAAGGGTCTCTCGGGGCTGTCACGACACAACCAATCCACATTGCCTCTGTTTTAGTATAATTAATCTTTAAACCTGATAGTTTTCCAAAACGATCGAGTAATTTAAAGAGATTTTGTGCGGATGTTAAATCGGATAAAAAGGCAGTTAGGTCGTCTGCATATTGGACAAGTTTCCATTCCTCTAAGTCTAATTTAATTCCTTTAATATCGATTCTAGTTCGGATTGCAGCAGCTAAAGTCTCAATTGCGATCACAAATAGATATGGTGACAGAGGATCCCCTTACCTAATACCTCTGCTTAACTCAAAATTAGCAGAAAAAGATCCATTGTTTATAATGCAACTGGATACATTACTTTAGAATGTTTTCACCCATCTTACAAGACTGTGACCAAAGCCGAAAATTTCTAAGCATTTAAACATAAAATTTCATTCAAGGCTGTCGAATGCCTTTTCAAAATCTATGAATAATAATATACCCGGAATATCGAATGTTTTAGTGTATTCCATGACATCTAGAATTGATCTACCTGCTTCCCCTATGTATCGACCTGAAACATATCCAGTCTGATTGTTGTGGATTATCTCTGGTAAAATTTTAGTAATTCGTGTTGCTATTACTTTGGATGCTATTTTAGTGTCAACATTGGTGAGAGAAATCGGTCTCTACTTTTCAAGACGGGTTCTGTCTTTACCTGTTTTTTCAATAAGTGTAATGACCCCTTGCCTTTGTGAGTTAGACATTTCTCCCTCGTCATAAGCCTCGTTAAAGCTTTCGACCACCATTTCACCGATTGATGACCAAAAGACATTATAAAATTCAATTGGCAGACCATCATTTCCAGGAGTCTTACCTAGTTGGAATGTTTTGATAATGTTTTGGCATTCTTCAATTGTTATTTTTCCTTCACATTTCTCACTTGCTTCACTTGATAGCTTTGATAGATTTGGATTTTCAAAGAAGATTGCTGCATCTGGAGTGTCTAACTTTGTTTTGGAACTGCTGTATAACTTAGTGTAAAATTGCTTTTGTGCGTTCATTATCGAGAGTGGACCGGTAGAGATAACTCCACTAATGTATAATTTTCTAATATGTTTCTTAATATGGTTACGTTTCTCCAAATTTAAAAAATATTTACTATTCTTTTCTCCGTGCTCGTGCCATCGTGCCCTTGCCCGTATAATTAAACCTTCAACTTTTTTGTCATACAGCAATTCAAGTTCGCTTTTATATCTTTCCATTGTTATTCGCGTATTGTCACAGGGATTATCTTGAAAGGCAGCTAGTGATTCTTGATATTTGTTAGTTAATTCTCTTTCATGTTTTTGTCGAATTTGCGATAAACGCTTTGAGAAAATAATAGAATCGGTTCTAAAATTAAATTTTATCCAATCCCAAATTGATCTTCGGTCTTTGAGATCCTTTGCTTCCTCAAGCCAAATAGGCAATTTATCATTGATCATCTTTATATATTCTTCATTCGCCAATAGCGTCGTATTCAATTTCCAATAGCCGGGACCTCTGTTAGTTTCCTTAATTTCTTCGAGTTCTAGGAATACTGCAGAATGGTCTGATTTGATTGAGGGCAAAATATCCACATTTGTAACTAAATCATGCAGTTTATCAGAGATCAACCAGTAATCTAATCTACAAAATACAAAAGGAGAACAGCGACCCCAAGTGAAACTTTGTTGATTTGGATTTTTTATGCGCCAAATGTCATGGAGACTGAACTCATCTTGAATTTCTTCAATAGATTTTACGACGTGCCTCCGGGGAATTTGAATTCCACCTTTTTTATCCAGATTAATATTCAAGGGACAATTAAAATCACCTCCCACAATTATGTTCTCTTCATTTCCGAAATCATTGGTTCTTAATAGTTTTGATAGTTTATGATAAAATTGAACAGCTTCTTCAGGTTTTTCTCTGTGAATTCTCTAAACTAGATAATTTCTCAAGGATACTATTCAACTTTGCTTCTTGTAAGTCTCTTGACTTGAGTAAGTCGTCCATTTTGGCAAGGACGGCGTCCAGCTTGTTTGAGGTTGAGTCAGTATTGAACATTTGTAAGGTTTTAGATCTGGTTCTCACAATTGAGTCTCTTAGATTAGCATGGATTTCGAAAATTTTTAATCCTGAACCGTCTCCATGGAAAAGCTATCTTAGACATTTGCTCAAACCTTATGGAGGTTTTTTCCTTTTTTTACTGCAACTATAATATTAATGACTATCATATTAATTCGATTTTTTATTTAGAAATGCTGTAGTGGTGGTCTGAATTTCGCTCAAAATTTTCAACGGATTCTAAAGCTTTTGACTCTATAATTTGGAATAATTGTAATATAAAGATAGACGGCAAACCGATCTGTTGTCATAACTATATGAATGCTGGGGTAATTTTTATCGGCGATTTAATGTATTCTCGGAACAATGTTGAATCCTTTAACATAGCAAAGGACAAGAGACCAATGGGCTCAAATTACTTGACGTGGTCTGCTGTTCCTTGCTCTGTGCCAAAGCATTTAAGGAATCTCATCGTCGATAGAAACGTTTTAGATACACTTGAGTTAAAATGTGGTAACAAAGATTTTGACCCTCTCTCGAGCAAGAGTAGAAACTTTTATGCTTTCCCCTTCAAGAAAAAGCCAAACATTCAAGAGGGTTGTATAAACTAATGTCCGATTTTAACCTAAGTGAAGAAGAGACTCGAAAAGCGTTTGTACTGGCAAAATCAGTTGCTCTTGAAACATTTGCACAATGTTTTCAGTTCAAAATTTTAAACATTTTGTTTTTGAATACCCGATTAGCAAAAATCGAAAGAATTCAAAGTGATCTTTGTACGTTTTGTCAAACCTCTCGAGAAACACCAGAACACTTCTTTTATCGATGCTCCTTCTCAACAGAATTTTGGACTAAATTTGAAAACTTTTGGTTGACACTAACCAGAGAGCAAATAAAACTGGACAATATTAACATTATATTAGGAATATTAGATCAGAGATCTAACCTGCTCAACTACTTTATCATTTTTAGGTAAAGTTTATTTATGGAATTACCGCAAAAATGAACAAATCCCTCTCTTTTTGCCTTTCGAAGATGTAGTCAAGAGAAAATATGAAATTGAAAAGCTTATAGCCTCTCAAAGCATCTTAAGCTCAAAACATTTTCAGGCAAAATGGAACCTAGTTTTGAATAACAATCCAATTTTTTTGTAAAGGAGTAAGTGCTGCTTGTTTGTTTGTTTTCTTTTCTTTCTATCATAAGGAACTATGTAAATTATGTAAATTTATATGTACATTTATGATAATTCAAATACCTGTATTGTAATTTTATATAAAGTATCTTGGTAACACAACAAGTAATTGTGTAATTAGAGTACAATGTAGAGCAAGATTTGTATTATCAGTTGAGTAGGCAGAGTATCTGTAGTAGTTATAGTGTGTAATTGTAGTGTTAGTAGTAATCGTAGTGTAAGTGGCGGTCGTATTGTAAGTAATGTCAGTAGTGGCGTAAGTGATATTAGTATTGTAAGTAATGTAAGTATTGTAGGTAATGTTAGTATTGTAAGAATTCTTAGTAGTGTAAGTAATGTTAGTATTGTATGCAATAGTAAAAAAAAAACTTCACGATAACACAGATGAGTCGGCAAAATCAGCCCGTCCAAACCGAACGCTCGAATCATAATTTAGTATTGGGCATTTTGCTGACAGCGTGTGCGTTGTAAGCAGCTGAGCGTCACACAAAATACTTTTCATACGTAATTCTCCCAAGATATAACAATGTAAAATGTAAAATCTCCAGGTTAATATAGATACTGTCCTATTTTCTAAGAGGCAGTTTGATTCGTTATTTGATATAACCCACACTGTGATTGGTGTGACGCGCACAGGGTTGACTCCCTCAGTCACTGACCACATAGCCCTTCCCGCCCCAAGGAGAAATTTGTGCGTAGAAATACTTAAGTTAAGAGAAAACTTTCCTCACTTTATACGAGTCATAAGTTTACCTCTTACAGAACGCAACAACACTACTTCGCCAAAAACAGCAAGAAATAGAAATAACTTCTCTGGCACTCTACGTCTGATTAAATCTGATTTAGAGCCACGTAGTCTTTAAAGAACATTTGAACAGTTTTCATACTTTTTTTACCTTTAAGAAAAGATCTCGGACTGAAACGAATGTCATAAAATACCCATGAATTAAAAACATTATACTGCTGCTGCAGACACACAAAAACTGTGCAAAGATGTTAGCTTCTCTTTTGTTTAATGTCCTGGAAACAGCAGGCGATAAGTTGTCAGCTCTAATTGAATTTACTCCCATGTAAAAAACAAAAGTGTTAAGTTACCATTTGTAACTAAAAATAGCAACATCTCGTTTCATAGCGAGCCAGACGTTCTTAGCAACCGAAAAACAGACCTGGGATCCCGTGGAGATGTAGAACTTTTAGTCCTACATCTCCACGGGATATCCAGTGGCTTACAACATTCCAGTGTAGTCATATCCCTGTCGGTGATCGTTTATGTTCCACAAAACGCGTCAAGTTTTGCACGAATGTGTCATAATCCTAAAGTGTGAAATTACATTTACTGTAACACAATTCCATCGTGTCAGAAAGATACAAAACATTTCAATAGTGGGCGATTCGGGAATCGCGCAACTGACGTGAAGAATTTGGATTAAAAGAAAAAATAACGTTGGAACAATGTGTTTTCTAGGTTGGGGCGCAAACGCCAGTTTAAAACTTAGACTTTTTGATACATTTCTTACTCTTGTAAAGCTGCGGAGCACGTATAGATGAAACGTTTTCGCTAATCTCAGTTATCACTGTTATTCAGTAAGCGAAGTGACTATGCCCAGCAGCCCAGAAATGCCCGAGAGTCAGAAATGTTCTCAGATTTTCAACGGAAAGCCTGATTGAAACCTGTTTAGGGTATTCTCTGTATACATGATTCCAAAAATAATCTGAATTTTCTAGTATTTGAATTCGAGGATCATGTGCACCGACACTTTGAAAATCAGTTAATGTTATGGGCAGTCAGGAAATTATCTCAAAAATTATGACAAAGCTCTCAAGAGCGATAGAAATCTCGAGTACATAATGTAATTCTTTACGAGAAATGCCGAGCGATTCTGGAAACAGCACGACGGAAAAATAACTATGGCGATTTTGTCACATATCCCGAAGCACTCAGCAACTGTACTGCATGGACTTCGGCCTGAGTGAACCAGAAAGGATATGTAACATGTTCCTATAATGTCATGCACGACGAAAAAATAACTATGACGATTTCGTTACATATCCCGAAGCGCTCAGCAACTGTATTGCATGGTCTTCAGCCTGGATGAACCAGAAAGGATATGTAACATGTTCCTATAATGTCACGCACAACGGAAAAATCCCTATGACGATTTTGTTACACATCCCGAAGCGCTCAGCAACGGCATTGCATGGACTTCAGCCTGGGTAAACCAGAAAAGGATATGTAACATGTTCCTACAATGTCACGCACGACGGAAAAATAACTATGTCGATTTTGTTACATATCCGGAAGCGCTCAGCAACTGTATTGCATGGACTTCAGCCTGGATGAACCAGAAAAGGATACGTAACATGTTCCTATAATGTCATACACGACGGAAAAATAACTATGACGATATTGTTACATATCCGGAAGCGCTCAGCAACTGTATTGCATGGACTTCAGCCTGGATGAACCAGAAAAGGATATGTAACATGTTCCTATAATGTCACGCACAACGGAAAAATCAGTATGACGATTTTGTTACATATCCCGAAGCACTCAGCAACTGTATTGCATGGACTTCAGCCTGGATGAACCAGAAAAGGATACGTAACATGTTCCTATAATGTCACGCACGACGAAAAGATAACTATGGCGATTTTGTTACATATCCCGAAGCGCTCAGCAACTGTATTGCATGGACCTCAGCCTGGGTGAACCGGAAAAGGATATGTAACATGTTCCTATAATGTCATACACGACGGAAAAATAACTATGACGATTTTGTTACATATCCGGAAGCGCTCAGCAACTGTATTGCATGGACTTCAGCCTGGATGAACCAGAAAAGGATATGTAACATGTTCCTATAATGTCACGTACGACGGAAAAATAACTATGACGATTTTGTTACAAATCCCGAAGCACTCAGCAACTGTATTGCATGGACTTTAGCTCGGATGAACCAGAAAAGGATATGTAACATGTTCCTATAATGTCACGCACGACGGAAAAATCCCTATGACGATCTTGTTACATATCCCGAAGCGATCAGCAACTGTATTGCATGGACTTCAGCCTGGATGAACCAGAAAAGGATACGTAACATGTTCCTATAATGTCACGTACGACGGAAAAATAACTATGTCGATTTTGTTACATATCCCGAAGCACTCAGCAACTGTATTGCATGGACTTCAGCCTGGATGAACCAGAAAAGGATACGTAACATGTTCCTATAATGTCACGCACGACGAAAAAATAACTATGACGATTTTGTTACATATCCCGAAGTACTCAGCAACTGTATTTCATGGACTTCAGCCTGGGTGAACCAGAAAAGGATATGTATCATGTTCCTATAATGTCATGCACGACGGAAAAATCACTATGACGATTTTGTTACATATCCCCAAGCACTCAGCAACTGTATTGCATGGACTTCAGCCTGGATGAACCAGAAAAGGATATGTGACATGTTCCCATAATGTCACGCACGAGGGAAAAATGACGATTTTGTTGTTGTTTTTGTTTCCTACAGTGTCTCGCATTACTGAAAAATTATGTGGTTTTTGTAAAATATCCTGTAGCACTTGGTAACGTAGAAATACTGCGAGGACGTTTGCGTGGGCATACCAGAGCGGATTTATAATATGTGGCTACATGGTGATTTTACTAGATATCTGGATTCGTCTTTCAGAAAACTGGTGTACATTGGACTTCAGTATATGGTCTAACCCATGAATGAAAATAGTGATTTAACATTTTAGTAGCTATCTAGTCACCATACAATCTAAAAGCATGACAATGGGTGTAAGTTATGATATAAATAAAATATTAATCGGAAGACTTAACTTGGTACGTTTGACTTGTTGAGTTTTGAAGCTGTTGTCTTGATTCGATGCTCTGGGAGGTTGGTCACGGGCAGCGCACGCTGAAAACGCTTTCTGGTTCTCTCCGTCGTTCTTGGGTGAATGAATTCATGTATAAATCAATCGTGGCTGGCGGTTTCGTTTGGTTTTCAACAACTGTTTTATGGTTTAAGCGAAAGCCAATCCAAATGTATAGTCAGGGCAGCTCCTTTGTTTCCCTTCCCGTGAAAAGAAAACCCACGCGCCTTCTTTAACTTTTCGAGGCAAATTCGATTGGAAACTGGCTCAATTTCGCACAAATGCCTCAGAGAGGCACCATATCTTGTAACTCAGAGGCACATCTCGTTTTGTGTCCGTTTTCAACGACCGATGACGGGTTCATTCGAAGTCGAAGTCTTTTTTATGTATGACGGCGCAATATTTCCGCGTTATGAAAATTTATTATAAAATATCAATTGTGTGGCCAGATCATATCTGAAAATAACTAGGTTACTGTACGGGTCCGCAAATGATCCCAGGACCGCAAATGATCCCGGACCGCAAATGATCCCCAAATTGGACCGCAAATGATCCCGGACCGGAAATGATCCCCGATAGGGACCGCAAATGATCCCGACTAAAAAAATGGGGAATGGCATGGATGGTGGGATGGTATGGATAGGGAATTGGCGTACGTGAATACCGATTTTTTTTTAAAGCCATCTTATAATTATAGTGGCTTACAACTTGCTTTTTTTTCGTACTTTCGACTAAATTTTGTTGCTAACTACGATGTTATGAATGTCACCACTCAATCATCAAAACACGACTTGGCTTGCATTTCTTTGCTCAGTAAAATCATGATCAGTGTAACATACGCTACATATCCTCCTTTGTTAAACATTGATAGTTCGGTGTTATAGTTAAATCACATTTTATCAGCCATTAACGCCACTCGTCTAAAGTTTTAAACTAAAATCTAACCATGAAGCAACTATTAAGGAAGACGCTGTCACCTGAGTAGACCCACAAGCCTACAACGCTTCATCACGCTGTAAAACACCTATTGCGTAGCACTGAAAATTTGAAGAAATTTATTTTGTCATTTTTCCTCGGTCGTATTTTGGCTTCGATTCCTCGGAAATGACTACTTGAGTATTCTAAGAAGCCAAAATTCCAAGTTATAGTTATGAAGTTCAGCCTCATGACCAAGCAAGGCCAAGGCTTGCTCTTCGTTTTGACAAGTTTGCTGTACGATAGATGTTAGATACTATCGCCAGAATCGCTACTGGGATTTCGAGAATGTTTACAAGTATGTGTTTTTCTAAGATTTCTAATTCAATAGATCGTCTTCACGTGACGTATTTTTATCCTCATCAGGCATAAGAGGCGGTACATTTATATCTGTTTACAATTAGCGTGCTTCGTTTGGAAACCAGAGCATTTTGAATTTCAGGGTTATTGAGGTTGCGTGACACAACGCTACGATCGAGTTTGTTGAAAAATATATACTTATCTCATGATTTTGAGCCTTTTTAGAAGTTAGAGCATTAGGAAAAGTGCTTATTTAAAAACTTGTTTGTTTAGTACTGATAATCAGTCGCCTAGAAAGCCAAAGTAAGTTCCAGATGTTTACACTCTATTCCAGCCGCCATATTGGTGTACCACGGATGTATACCAACATGGCGTTTTCTTACTGGGCTCTGTAAATTTCTGGAAAACATTTACGACGAATTTCTGAAGTTTGGGGAAACGCACAGGCCTAAAACTTGGAGAAGTGTCTTATTTAGTTATCTTCTATAGCGTACATCACAATTTCTTAGCTTTTTCCATTGGTTGGTTTTCGATTTATTATTTTGTTTATTGCGTGACAGTGAAAACGATCTGTACCGTTCGAAGAACAAAACAGCAACTGTGGAATATTTGTTTGTAAAATGAAAAAACATGTTTTTTAGTTCATAATTTTTGTACATGTTCTCACCTTCCTCTGATATAAATCCATGCCATTCCTTATTTTTTAGTCGGGATCATTTGCGGTCCAATATGGGGATCATTTCCGGTCCGGGATCTTTTGCGGTTCAATTTGGGGATCATTTGCGGTCCGGGATCATTTGCGGTCCTGGGATCATTTGCGGACCCGTACATTACTTTTGTACACAATTACTCTCACTGAAAGCAATTATCGCTAACCACAATAGAACCGCAAAAGTCTTGCGATGACAGCAACCTAACAGATAAATGACATCACCCCATAGCAACAGGACCTGGCGAATTTTTGAGCTTCCGGTTAGCTCTGGCTCGTGATGGTTTGTTCAAACATTTCATGGGAACAAGTCGTGATGATTCGTCAGCTCTAAATGAATTTACTCCCTTGTGAAAAACAAAAGCGTCAAGTTACCATTTGTAACTAAAAATAGCGAACATTTCATGGGAACAAGTCGTGACGATTCGTCAGCTCTAATTGAATTCACTCCCTTGTGAAAAACAAAAGTGTCAAATTACCCTTTGTAACTAAAAAATAAAAATATCTCGTTATATGTGCATACAACAAGAACAAAACAATCGTTACCTGCACTTTCAATTGTAAACGTTAGAACTGTTTCAAATCTAAATAGTCTCGTCTCCTCTAAAACATGTCCTAAGAACTAGAAGCGGCGATTCGTGACCTCTAATTGAATTTACTCCTTGTGAAAAACAAAAGTATCAAGTTACCCTTTGTAACTAAAAATGAAAATATCTCGTGCATTTGCATACTACTAACTCATGAACTGCTTCAAAACTCAAGACTCATCTCGTTCATATATAACTAACCACCATTACACTGAAAATTACGCACTCTAAAACAACCCAATGTATGTATGTAACTGTCGCCCTCCCCTCCAAACCGGACTAAAAATCACAAACTAGCAAAATACACGTCAGTCTTTATGTTTCAATTACCAAAGTCCGTGTGTTTAATACAATAAAACGCTCAAGACTTCATATACAGTGTGCCTCACTAAAGTTATCTTGAACAAAAACAATTTTCCTTTTCTTCTACTACAATTCGTGCTGGCGAAAACCGAAAACCCTGATAACAATGAAGAGAAACGATTTAGTTTTATTTAAAATGTATTTTCTCATTCCAGTAGTAAACAACAACCATTATAATTGTAAAATCGTCACAGAATAATATCTTTTTGTTCTGTTAACCGAATTAATCGTAGTCTCTTCGCTTTTCACATTGAAACTTATCAATGGATGCTGAAATTAACGACACGCCCGGAACACTCATTACGAACTCTGCAGCAATATTTAGGTTTCAATACAACACGCAAACGATTTGAACACAACCTCACAACCTCTTCACATTCCCAGTAGTGTATTTCGCCTCCCTAAAATACAATTGTTCCTATCATAGAAACCACATCAACCTTTTTTCATTGACATCTTAAACCTAGTAGTAGAGCGGCTAAGACTCATTTATTCAAAACCTTATCTAATGGGAAAAGCTCCCCCTTCATCGCATGCTCGTAGTCATATGCCAAACACTATGTTTCTTTGACTGATTATCCAGTTGCAAATGATTATCAAACCCGCCCACAAATCCTCAGCCTAACCCACAGAAGATGTCGAAGTAAGCCCAATTTATGAATACTTCCTCCTCTTGTTATCGGATCGAGACAACAGTTGCTGAAAATTAATCACTGTTCAGTCCGTGTTGGCATGATCGATATTAAGCCTGTTAAGGTAGTGCGTAATCTAGGCGCCTGTTTCGACTCGCATTTTTCTATGTCGACCCATATTTCTAAGTCTTGTAGTGCGGCATTTTTCTGGTTACATAATATCAAGAGAATAAGCCACTTTCTGCCCAGGGATAAATTAGAAATGGTATTGCATGTCTTCGTTACAAGTAAAATTGGTTATTGTAATGGACTTCTCTATGGACTACCAGACTGTGAAATAGTTAAATTGCAAAGAGTTCAAAACGCTTCAGCTAGGCTGCCTATGTCATGTAAAAAGTATGACCATATTACGCCCATTTTGATAAATTTACACTGGTTACCAGTAAGATATAGAATTAATTTTAAAATTTTATTACTTAATTTCAAAGCCCTCTATGGCACGGCACCAAGTTACATCATTGATTTAATTCATATTAAGACTATTACACGCTATTCGCTGCGCTCTACTGAAGGTGTCTTATTAAAGCATCCTTCGGGGAGAATGAAAAAGTCATTTGGTGACAGATCCTTCAGTGTGGCTGCGCCCACTCTGTGGAACGCTCTTCCTGTTAGCGTCCGCATGATCAAATGTATTTCCACTTTTAAGTCAAATCTTAAAACTTATCTTTTTAAATTAGCTTTTAATATTTCTTAAATATGTATATATAATAAATGATGTAGTGTTTTTTTTTTTGTCTTTTTTTTTTTGCTATTATTATTTTTAAATTTTATTGAAGATTTTTAATACTTGTATAGTTTTAGGTTATTTATTGTTGTAATGCGCTTTTGATCACCTGGTATGTTAAAAAGCGCACTATAAATCAATAAATTATTATTATTATTATCTTTTATAGAATTTTAAATATGGCCATTCTGAACGGTATCGGGTTCAAATCTTCTCACATACCATTTACCTTTACAACAAGAAATTTGATTGGCTGTTTATAGTAGATCCAATCTGATTGGTGTGACATACATACATCACTCACTCACTCACTCACTCACTCACTCACTCACACATTGACCCGTCCATAACATACCCGACGCGCCGACTAAGAGGTATTTTTTTTTACAAAAAAATAACTCAAAAACAAAGCGTGAGAATGGAAAGAGCATGAATGGGAACTGAGCGGTAAAGTGGATTGGAAAGATAAGATGGACAAGTGAGAAGGAAAGTGCACTGTTTTCCCACCGCATGGTCCAATTTCCCAAGGTCCAACGTACCTATATTACACAAATTTCCAGTAAATCCCGCCAAACAGCTGCATGTGTAATTATTAATGCCATCCACACATGATCCACCGTTGGCGCAAGTGTGACTTACACAGTCGTTTATATCTGACAAAAGAAGAAGAAGAATAAAGGTAAACTTTTAATGGTGCTTTTCATTTATTTTTTTTTAATTCTTTGCCCCTCGAAAAGGAACCAAATGTCAACACGACAACCATATTTTAAGCGATGACGTAGTCAGAGCTTATATGTTGGCACGCATCGCATTCTTTTGGATGGACAGCGTAGAGCTTTTGTCGCGTTGCGCTTATGTCGCGCACGATTCGCCGCTCTGTGGAAGGGAAATACAGTCTGGGAGGTAGGAAATAAGCACTGTGTAAGCATTGTATGAGCACTGAAATATCTGAACTGAACTTGTGTGTGTGGGAGACGCGATAGGTCAAGGTTCTACATTAAATTTACGTATTGGTGAGCTTTGTTTAGCGCTGAACTAAACATATTTGTGGGCTGAAATATTTCTGAAATTGAACTAGAATTGAAGAAAAGCATTGAAGAAGTTCGCTGTGAAAGCAGTTGAGATAGCAGAAAGCAATGGAGAATAGTGTACGTAACGAAAAGGTGAGCTAGTTGAAGTTTTTTTCTTGATTAGAAGTGGTTAATGTAGCTTGGATTATGGTGTCTTAAGTAGAAACAGAGCGGCAGTTGGGTTACACAACATTTCTATTTGAAGCCAGTTGAGATAGCAGGAAGCAATGGGGAATAGTGTAACGAAAAGGAGAGCTAGCTGAAGGTTTTGCTTTGATCAGAATTGGTTCAGGTAGCTTAGATTATGGTCTCCTTAATGGAAAACAGAGCAGCCGCTGACTTACACAACATTTTCATGAAAGCCAAAGAATACTCAAGTTATGTGAGAGGGAAGTTCTGGTTTATACTATTGTTTATATTTTATCTGGAGGCAATGCAGTGTATCTCTCAACTTTAAAAAGAGTAATTCGCTGAAGAACTAATCCTTTTGCTATAATGAAAACAGCTTATAACTGTCACGCATGATAAGAGCACAAATTAGGTTTGGTTTGTGAAAAACAACCAGAAGAGTCTAGAAGACGTGATTTAACCACAGGATTTTTAGCTGAAAACTTCCATTCACAATGGAAAGTAGGTTATTTTTGTAATAAAACAGAAGGTTTACAGTAGTGATAATGAATTCAAGGTACAATTTATTTGCAGTTTTTAGTTTTTTGTCAAGTTTTGCAAACGTGGTATTTTAAATTTTCTCTCAACGAAAGAGTGGTTGTGATTAAACAATAGATAATGGTTTTGTCAGTGGTAATTCAATAGGATGGTTCATTAGAAACAGGTATAAGGTTAAAACAACAAATTAATTTCTCGTGAGGTAATTAGGGTTGCCAAATGTCTGTTATTTCAAGATAAGGTGTTGATTTCAGTGAGAAACGGTGAAAATGGAGGGTCCAAAATGGGGTTTTCAGATCCCGCTTTCCCGCCCATTTTCACCTGTTAATTCCGCCATCCCGCCTTTTTCTGCCTGGAAATCCCGATCCCGCCCACTTTTCAAAGACGTTTCTCCGTTAATTATCACTTTCTTAATTAATAGTTAACTTAATAATTAACAGAGAAACTTTTTAAAAATAGATATCGCACAAAAGATCACAAAAAGATTCAATGGGTACCAGATAAGTCAGCACAAATTAATGATTCTAACGTTTCTTTCTGCAAACCGTTTACTGTTTTGTTTTCTTTTCTCCACGTATCAGTGAAAGAAAAAGATTGTTCATTCCCACATTCAAGAGATGGCCTGTAAACTCGCTTGACAGTTTCTTTCAAAGCTTTCAGCGTCTTCACTTTCCTCGAAATCTGTGCTCGGAACTTTTCTTTCCGAATGAAGTCATTCTCGCTCGCACATCAAGCCAAAACAAGCCAAGCGCTTTGGAAAAGGTCGAAAGCCTAGGAAAATTAGAAAGGATCGGGGGGTCAAGATTACAGACGCAAGCTTTGAAAATGTCGGAAATGGACAGATGTCATTGACTTCAGAGGCCAGCACAAATGATTGCAATAGGACTCAAAGATGTCATACAATCTCATGATACTAATGTAGTCTAGCGACAATGGTTACCTTTGACAGAACGTGACAGGGTCCAGAGCCGTTGCTATTCATTACTTAAAAACCTGACACAGCTATACGCACGAAAGGTTCGTTTCTGCCAGCTTGCGGTTTTTGCGCTGGTTACTTATGAGGTCCCGTAAGAATTGAAATCCCGTATCCCGCTCTGTCTCCCTTGCGAATCCCACATCCCAACCCCATAAAAAGACAAAATCCCGCTCCAACTCGTAATTGTAATTCCCGCTTCCCATCCTTGTTTTCAGCTCAAATCCCGAAAATCACGGCGAAAACAGCCAAATCCCGCATCCCGCCAAACCTATTGGGGACCCTCAAAATACTGTTTGTTGTTTTCAAGTTTGCGTATGTTGTTGATGTACTTTAAACAACACGTTTCACTTTATCCGGAGAGATGCAAGTTTCTAGGATCAGCAGAAAGAGTTTATTCGCCATCTTTGGTTTCGGGGAACTAGGAACTTATCCTTTGCGGCTGTCTTTTGCAGTTTGTAGGATCCGCGGAGTGTCTTTAATTTCAGCATTTAAAAGAAGATTTTTTATTGTGGATTGTGCTTTATGCAATATCGGATAAATTTGCGCTAACCGGCAAACTGATGATACAAACACATCATCTATACATACAAATTTAGATCTACAAGCAAGTTGCACACGCGATAGGTCAAGGGTCAACAATAAATTTACGTATTGGTGAGCGCTGTTTAGCCCGGACTTTTTGCTGTCTTAAGGTGAATTCAATTGAATGAGCACTGTCAGAGCAGTGCATGAGGCAGCACTGAAATATCTGAACTTATCTGTGAAACGTGAAATAAACTGTATTGGTGAAAGTCTGGATCCGCCACTGGATTTCTCTTGGGGACATCTATCACAATATTCTACATTGTTTTATTTCATAAAAACTTTTAAGTCTCAGTGCCGGTCATTTCGAAAAGTAAGCAAAAGTGGAAAAGGTGAATTGCATTATTCAGTCCAAAGAGGAACAATTGAACAAAGGGAACAAGTAAGCTTGGACTCTCAAAACCCAGCTATGCAAAGCTACTTACGATACAGCTACTTCCCACACAGGTTGTCATCTTACTTTTACTTTTAATTAAGCTTAACCATCAGCCTGTCTATTTATGTTCCAATTTTCTTGGAACAAGTTTAGAAACAGCACGTACACGTCATCGCTTCTACATGCATTGCATGCCGTTTATTGTTAGATGGTAGTAAACTTTACCTCAGCGTAAAGTTTACCTTTGCAGTTTTTCCCGTCTTTGGAATGTTGGGAATCAATTAAATCATTACTCATATCATCAATCTTAAGTCGGTATTACCGTTTAATTGAGTAGAGAAGTTAGATGTTAATGGACGATAATGATGACTGCCTTGTCAGTCAAATATTTTATTTAGAATGAATTCAACAATGAATATACTATTATGAAATCAAATGTTACCATTTTCACAGAATTGCCCTGTAAATCCTTCTTGACACACGCAGGTATATTGATTGACACCATCCAAACAGGTTGATCCATTTGCACATTTATTGGAGACGCAATCGTCAATATCTTAAATGTTAAGACAGTACAAAATAAATGTAGTCAATTTAAAAGACAGATTGGTGCCTAGCGGGCATGAAAGAGTGAACCAGAGAGGCAGAGAAAGAGGAATAGAGAGAAAGAGAGAGGAAAGGCAGACCGATAGAGAGACAGACAGAGAGACAGAGATAGAGACAGAGACACAGAGGCAGACCCAAAGCTGAACGAAGTCCCTTCTCATTATCTCCATAAATGAATAAGAGCATACTGTACATCTCCTCGTCAACAATAGTTCTTACAAATTCCTTATAAATAGGACAAGAAAATTAGCTTCCCCACTGGTTTCACACCAGATCCCAGTATAGCCAGTTCGGCAAAAACAGGAAAAACTGTTTACTCCATCAATACAAGAACCACCGTGTTTGCAGCTGACACTGAGGCAATCATTGATGTCTGAAATAAAACCCTTTTTTATCAGGTTGCATGTATTAAGCCTATTTTTCTCTTGGGGGAGGCGCTGGAGTTGAGCATTCTTAACTATTTTCATATTTAAGGATACAGCACCAAAGCCACTGACTTGTTTCCTGAAATATTTGTGGGAACAATTTTGCATGGCATTTTATTCTTTACAGGGATTGATGCGCACAATTTGATATCCAAGGTTTTCAAACCATCTTTAGTAACCTCTTATCTAGACTTTCTCAAAGTCAGGGTTTTGTTTATGTTAAACATATTGAACTAGATCGAGTACGGGAACGACGTTTGGATCCCAAGCCAGCCACCTCCCAAGAACCTTAACTCTTCTTTATTTCCTACCAGCACTTAAGGAGGTTGTAGAAACGAGATTGATGTCAAGCGTGATTATCTTAAGTGGGGAGCTGTGAATGGTCATTTTGATTTTTGATAGCAAAATAGAAGAGCATTAAATACTAGGACATAATTTACTACTCTTTAAGCATTCCCCTCATTCAAGATGGGAATTTAGAATTAATGCTTTTTTTTTAATTTTTTGAAGTAATACAAAAAATAGAAAAGTATAGTAGGCAAGATCTTAACTTACTATTCTCACAGCGCTCCCCAGTAAATCCACTCGAGCAGTTACACGTGTAATTGTTGGCAGCATCAATACATAATCCTCCGTTTGCGCATGTGTGATTAACACAATCGTCGATGTCTAGAAAAAGAATTTAATTGAGGAAATTGTATAAACATCTCAAAATAGAACAAGAATAGCAAAATACTAGTGTATCAACGATCTCACAGGGGTATCAGTTAATTCCAGTTCATCACACCTCGGGGTGTTTTCATAAAAAGAAAATTTCATGTTAGACTGTTTAGAGTCCCCTATCTTTTAGTAAGATTGTCGAGATTCAATCAACGTGCCGCCATCTTGGTTGTAACGGCGAGCGTAACCTGAAGAGAAAGACTAAACTACGAGGGTTCCCCTATTCAGGGTGAACTGTGAGCAAACCAAGAGGCGGGAGTTCGATCGAAGCGTTCTAGTCTTGACGATCCAATGACTGCGAACAGTCTATGAGAATCTGATTTTAGAACTGATGTAAGTCAACATATTGTTGTAACTGTAGTGTTCCCCAAGAGCTTTTACGCTTTTGCACCATTTTAAAGATAAGGGTCTCTCGGGGCTGTCACGACACAACCAATCCACATTGCCTCTGTTTTAGTATAATTAATCTTTAAACCTGATAGTTTTCCAAAACGATCGAGTAATTTAAAGAGATTTTGTGCGGATGTTAAATCGGATAAAAAGGCAGTTAGGTCGTCTGCATATTGGACAAGTTTCCATTCCTCTAAGTCTAATTTAATTCCTTTAATATCGATACTAGTTCGGATTGCAGCAGCTAAAGTCTCAATTGCGATCACAAATAGATATGGTGACAGAGGATCCCCTTGCCTAACACCTCTACTTAACTCAAAATTAGCAGAAAAAGATCCATTGTTTATAATGCAACTGGATACATTACTTTAGAATGTTTTCACCCATCTTACAAGACTGTGACCAAAGCCGAAAATTTCTAAGCATTTAAACATAAAATTCCATTCAAGGCTGTCGAAAGCCTTTTCAAAATCTATGAATAATAATATACCCGGAATATCGAATGTTTTCGTGTATTCCATGACATCTAGAATGGATCTAGCTGCTTCATCTATGTATCGACCTGAAACATATCCAGTCTGATTGTTGTGGATTATCTCTGGTAAAATTTTAGTAATTCGTGCTGCTATTACTTTGGATGCTATTTTAGTGTCAACATTGGTGAGAGAAATCGGTCTCTACTTTTCAAGACGGGTTCTGTCTTTACCTGTTTTTTCAATAAGTGTAATGACCCCTTGCCTTTGTGAGTTAGGCATTTCTCCCTCGTCATAAGCCTCGTTAAAGCTTTCGACCACCATTTCACCGATTGATGACCAAAAGACATTATAAAATTTAATTGGCAGACCATCATTTCCAGGAGTCTTACCTAGTTGGAATGTTTTGATAATGTTTTGGCATTCTTCAATTGTTATTTTTCCTTCGCATTTCTCACTTGCTTCACTTGATAGCTTTGATAGATTTGGATTTTCAAAGAAGATTGCTGCATCTGGAATGTCTAACTTTGTTTTGGAACTGCTGTATAGCTTAGTGTAAAATTGCTTTTGTGCGTTCATTATCGAGAGTGGACCGGTAGAGATAACTCCACTAATCTATAATTTTCTAATATGTTTCTTAATATGGTTACATTTCTCCAAATTTAAAAAATATTTACTATTCTTTTCTCCGTGTTCGTGCCATCATACCCTTGCCCGTATAATTAAACCTTCAACTTTTTTGTCATACATCAATTCAAGTTCGCTTTTATATCTTTCCATTGTTACTACCGAAACAGGTAGACCGCGAATTGAAAGATACGCGTGACAGTTGATTTTGGCGCTAAACGTCAACGACTTAGGTCACGTGGCTTTGTTTTTCAAACCAAAAACATGAACTCACGTGGTCACATTCCTAAGAGCGCGATAGAGCGAGTCAAAGAATGGCGTTCTCCGTAAACGGCAAAGGGCGAAGTTACTACCGAGGAAAATCAATCGATGAAAGTTTGAGAGGAAGTGTTATCGACTCCATTATGGCGGAAGGCGGAGATCCAGCCTCAGGGTTCTTTCCAGGAGCAAAATTTGAGTTTTCTCTTCGAATCTCTGTCTGTTTCCCTTCCCTCTCTCATCTGCTGACGCTTCGCGGAAATTAACTCAGGTGTTGATTTAGGTTGCCACATGATTTTTATCTTTAAACGGCGAAATGTCGTTCCTTGCACTTTGGAAGCACAACGCCAAGCATCGTGGAAGGAGTCGTTCGGGCGTATGGTTACCAACGTGTTCTCATCATCCGTGTACAGTACTCGTAGTTCCGTGTCAGGTATAAACTGTAAACTCTCAATTTTACCTCGAATTACTTGCATGAGATCTTCAAAATTCTGTATTATACTTTCGGTGAAGATGACTTCACACCTGTCGACTCTTTCTGGGATACTATAAAAAACTTTTGGCTGCAACATACTTGTGACCAGAGAAGGAAGAAAAGCAAAAAGGGCAACTATTGCGAATAATCGTAGAGTTCTGGAATGTGACCACGTGAGTTCGTGTTTTTGGTTTGAAAAACAAAGCCACGTGACCTAAGTCGTTGACGTTTAGCGCCAAAATCAACTGTCACGCGTATCTTTCAATTCGCGGTCTACCTGTTTCGGTAGTATTCGCGTATTGTCACAGGGATTATCTTGAAAGGCAGCTAGTGATTCTTGATATTTGTTAGTTAATTCTCTTTCATGTTTTTGTCGAATTTGCGATAAACGCTTTGAGAAAATAATAGAATCGGTTCTAAAATTAAATTTTATCCAATCCCAAATTGATCTTCGGTCTTTGAGATCCTTTGCTTCCTCAAGCCAAATAGGCAATTTATCATTGATCATCTTTATATATTCTTCATTCGCCAATAGCGTCGTATTCAATTTCCAATAGCCGGGACCTCTGTTAGTTTCCCTAATTTCTTCGAGTTCTAGGAATACTGCAGAATGGTGTGATTTGATTGAGGGCAAAATATCCACATTTGTAACTAAATCATGCAGTTTATCCGAGATCAACCAGTAATCTAATCTACAAAATACAAAAGGAGAACAGCGACCCCAAGTGAAACTTTGTTGATTTGGATTTTTTATGCGCCAAATGTCATGGAGACTGAACTCATCTTGAATTTCTTCAATAGATTTTACGACGTGCCTCCGGGGAATTTGAATTCCACCTTTTTTATCCAGATTAATATTCAAGGGACAATTAAAATCACCTCCCACAATTATGTTCTCTTCATTTCCGAAATCATTGGTTCTTAATAGTTTTGATAGTTTATGATAAAATTGAACAGCTTCTTCAGGTTTTTCTCTGTGAATTCTCTAAACTAGATAATTTCTCAAGGATACTATTCAACTTTGCTTCTTGTAAGTCTCTTGACTTGAGTAAGTCGTCCATTTTGGCAAGGACGGCGTCCAGCTTGTTTGAGGTTGAGTCAGTATTGAACATTTGTAAGGTTTTAGATCTGGTTCTCACAATTGAGTCTCTTAGATTAGCATGGATTTCGAAAATTTTTAATCCTGAACCGTCTCCATGGAAAAGCTATCTTAGACATTTGCTCAAACCTTATGGAGGTTTTTTCCTTTTTTTACTGCAACTATAATATTAATGACTATCATATTAATTCGATTTTTTATTTAGAAATGCTGCAGTGGTGGTCTGAATTTCGCTCAAAATTTTCAACGGATTCTAAAGCTTTTGACTCTATAATTTGGAATAATTGTAATATAAAGATAGACGGCAAACCGATCTGTTGTCATAACTATATGAATGCTGGGGTAATTTTTATCAGCGATTTAATGTATTCTCGGAACAATGTTGAATCCTTTAACATAGCAAAGGACAAGAGACCAATGGGCTCAAATTACTTGACGTGGTCTGCTGTTCGTTGCTCTGTGCCAAAGCATTTAAGGAATCTCATCGTCGATAGAAACGTTTTAGATACACTTGAGTTAAAATGTGGTAACAAAGATTTTGACCCTCTCTCGAGCAAGAGTAGAAACTTTTATGCTTTCCCCTTCAAGAAAAAGCCAAACATTCAAGAGGGTTGTATAAACTAATGTCCGATTTTAACCTAAGTGAAGAAGAGACTCGAAAAGCGTTTGTACTGGCAAAATCAGTTGCTCTTGAAACATTTGCACAATGTTTTCAGTTCAAAATTTTAAACATTTTGTTTTTGAATACCCGATTAGCAAAAATCGGAAGAATTCAAAGTGATCTTTGTACGTTTTGTCAAACCTCTCGAGAAACACTAGAACACTTCTTTTATCGATGCTCCATCTCAACAGAATTTTGGACTAAATTTGAAAACTTTTGGTTGACACTAACCAGAGATCAAATAAAACTGGACAATATTAACATTATATTAGGAATGTTAGATCAGAGATCTAACCTGCTCAACTACTTTATCATTTTTAGGTAAAGTTTATTTATGGAATTGCCGCAAAAATAATCAAATCCCTCTCTTTTTGCCTTTCGAAGATGTAGTCAAGAGAAAATATGAAATTGAAAAGCTTATAGCCTCTCAAAGCATCTTAAGCTCAAAACATTTTCAGGCAAAATGGAACCTAGTTTTGAATAACAATCCAATTTTTTTGTAAAGGAGTAAGTGCTGCTTGTTTGTTTGTTTTCTTTTCTTTCTATCATAAGGAACTATGTAAATTATGTAAATTTATATGTACATTTATGATAATTCAAATACCTGTATTGTAATTTTATATAAAGTATCTTGGTAACACAAAAAGTAATTGTGTAATAAGAGTACAATGTAGAGCAAGATTTGTATTATCAGTTGAGTAGGCAGAGTATCTGTAGTAGTTATAGTGTGTAATTGTAGTGTCAGTAGTAATCGTAGTGTAAGTAGCGGTCGTATTGTAAGTAATATCACTAGTGGCGTAAGTGATATTAGTATTATAAGTAATGTAAGTATTGTAGGTAATGTTAGTATTGTAAGAATTCTTAGTAGTGTAAGTAATGTTAGTATTGTATGCAATAGTAAAAACAAATTTCACGATAACACAGATGAGTCGGCAAAATCAGCCCGTCCAAACCGAACGCTCGAATCATAATTTAGTATTGGGCATTTTGCTGACAGCGTGTGCGTTGTAAGCAGCTGAGCGTCACACAAAATACTTTTCATATGTAATTCTCCCAAGATATAACAATGTAAAATATAAAATCTCCAGGTTAATATAGATACTGTCCTATTTTCTAAGAGGCAGTTTGATTCGTTATTTGATATAACCCACACTGTGATTGGTGTGACGCGCACAGGGTTGACTCCCTCACTCACTGACCACATAGCCCTTCCCGCCCCAAGGAGAAATTTGTGCGTAGAAATACTTAAGTTAAGAGAAAGCTTTCCGCACTTTATACGAGTCATAAGTTTACCTCTTACAGAACGCAACAACACTACTTCGCCAAAAACAGCAAGAAATAGAAATAACTTCTCTGGCACTCTACGTCTGATTAAATCTGATTTGGAGCCACGTAGTCTTCAAAGAACATTTGAACAGTTTTCATACTTTTTTTACCTTTAAGAAAAGATCTCGGACTGAAACGAATGTCATAAAATACCCATGAATTAAAAACATTATACTGCTGCTGCAGACACACAAAAACTGTCCAAAGATGTTAGCTTCTTTTTTGTTTAATGTCCTGGAAACAAGAGGCGATAAGTTGTCAGCTCTAATTGAATTTACTCCCATGTAGAAAACAAAAGTGTTAAGTTACCATTTGTAACTAAAAATAGCAACATCTCGTTTCATAGCGAGCCAGACGTTCTTAGCAACCGAAAAACAGACCTGGGATCCCGTGGAGATGTAGAACTTTTAGTCCTACATCTCCACGGGATATCCAGTGGCTTACAACATTCCAGTGTAGTCATATCCCTGTCGGTGATCGTTTATGTTCCACAAAACGCGTCAAGTTTTGCACGAATGTGTCATAATCCTAAAGTGTGAAATTATATTTACTGTAACACAATTCCATCGTGTCAGAAAGATACAAAACATTTCAATAGTGGGCGATTCGGGAATCGCGCAACTGACGTGAAGAATTTGGATTAAAAGAAAAAATAACGTTGGAACAATGTGTTTTCTAGGTTGGGGCGCAAACGCCAGTTTAAAACTTAGACTTTTTGATACATTTCTTACTCTTGTAAAGCTGCGGAGCACGTATAGATGAAACGTTTTCGCTAATCTCAGTTATCACTGTTATTCAGTAAGCGAAGTGACTATGCCCAGCAGCCCAGAAATGCCCGAGAGTCAGAAATGTTCTCAGATTTTCAACGGAAAGCCTGATTGAAACCTGTTTAGGGTATTCTCTGTATACATGATTCCAAAAATAATCTGAATTTTCTAGTATTTGAATTCGAGGATCATGTGCACCGACACTTTGAAAATCAGTTAATGTTATGGGCAGTCAGGAAATTATCTCAAAAATTATGACAAAGCTCTCAAGAGCGATAGAAATCTCGAGTACATAATGTAATTCTTTACGAGAAATGCCGAGCGATTCTGGAAACAGTACGACGGAAAAATAACTATGGCGATTTCGTTACATATCCCGAAGCACTCAGCAACTGTATTGTATGGACTTCAGCCTGGATGAACCAGAAAGGATATGTAACATGTTCCTATAATGTCACGCACGACGGAATAATAACTATGGCGATTTTGTCACATATCCCGAAGCACTCAGCAACTGTATTGCATGGACTTCGGCCTGAGTGAACCAGAAAGGATATGTAACATGTTCCTATAATGTCATGCACGACGAAAAAATAACTATGACGATTTCGTTACATATCCCGAAGCGCTCAGCAACTGTATTGCATGGTCTTCAGCCTGGATGAACCAGAAAGGATATGTAACATGTTCCTATAATGTCACGCACGACGGAAAAATCACTATGACGATTTTGTTACACATCCCGAAACGCTCAGCAACGGCATTGCATGGACTTCAGCCTGGGTAAACCAGAAAAGGATATGTAACATGTTCCTATAATGTCACGCACGACGGAAAAATAACTATGACGATTTTGTTACATATCCCGAAGCGCTCAGCAACTGTATTTCATGGACTTCAGCCTGGGTGAACCAGAAAAGGATATGTAACATGTTCCTATAATGTCACGCACGACGGAAAAATAACTATGACGATTTTGTTACATATCCCGAAGCGCTCAGCAACTGTATTTCATGGACTTCAGCCTGGGTGAACCAGAAAAGGATATGTATCGTGTTCCTATAATGTTATGCACGACGGAAAAATCACTATGACGATTTTGTTACATATCCCGAAGCACTCAGCAACTGTATTGCATGGACTTCAGCCTGGATGAACCAGAAAAGGATATGTAACATGTTCCCATAATGTCACCCACGAGGGAAAATGACGATTTTGTTGTTGTTTTTGTTTCCTACAGTGTCACGCATTACTGAAAAATTACGTGGTTTTTGTAAAATATCCTGTAGCACTCGGTAACGTAGAAATACTGCGAGGACGTTTGCGTGGGCAAACCAGAGCGGATTTATAATATGTGGCTACATGGTGATTTTACTAGATATCTGGATTCGTCTTTCAGAAAACTGGTGTACGTTGGACTTCAGTATATGGTCTAACCCACGAATGAAAAATAGTGATTTAACATTTTAGTAGCTATCTAGTCACCATACAATCTAAAAGCATGACAATGGGTGTAAGTTATGATATAAATAAAATATTAATCGGAAGACTTAACTTGGTGCGTTTGACTTGTTGAGTTTTGAAGATATTGTCTTGATTCGATGCTCTGGGAGGTTGGTCACGGGCAGCGCACGCTGAAAACACTTTCTGGTTCTCTCCGTCGTTCTTGGGTGAATGAACTCATGTATAAATCAATCGTGGCTGGCGGTTTCGTTTGGTTTTCAACAACTGTTTTATGGTTTAAGCGAAAACCAATCCAAATGTATAGTCAGGGCAGCTCCTTTGTTTCCCTTCCCGTGAAAAGAAAACCCACGCGCCTTCTTTAACTTTTCGAGGCAAATTTGATTGGAAACTGGCTCAATTTCGCACAAATGCCTCAGAGAGGCACCATATCTTGTAACTCAGAGGTACATCTCGTTTTGTGTCCGTTTTCAACGACCGATGACGGGTTCATTCGAAGTCGAAGTCTTTTTTATGTATGACCGCGCAATATTCCCGCGTTATGAAAATTTATTATAAAATATCAATTGTGTGGCCAGATCATATCTGAAAATAACCAGGTTACTTTTGTACACAATTACTCTCACTGAAAGCAATTATCGCTAGCCACAATAGAACCGCAAAAGTCTTCCGATGACAGCAACCTAACAGATAAATGACATCACCCCATAGCAACAGGACCTGGCGAATTTTTGAGCTTCCGGTTAGCTCTGGCTCGTGATGGTTTGTTCAAACATTTCATGGGAACAAGTCGTGATGATTCGTCAGCTCTAAATGAATTTACTCCCTTGTGAAAAACAAAAGCGTCAAGTTACCATTTGTAACTAAAAATAGCGAACATTTCATGGGAACAAGTCGTGACGATTCGTCAGCTCTAATTGAATTCACTCCCTTGTGAAAAACAAAAGTGTCAAATTACCCTTTGCAACTAAAAAATAAAAATATCTCGTTATATGTGCATACAACAAGAACAAAACAATCGTTACCTGCACTTTCAATTGTAAACGTTAGAACTGTTTCAAATCTAAATAGTCTCGTCTCCTCTAAAACATGTCCTAAGAACTAGAAGCGGCGATTCGTGACCTCTAATTGAATTTACTCCTTGTGAAAAACAAAAGTATCAAGTTACCCTTTGTAACTAAAAATGAAAATATCTCGTGCATTTGCATACTACTAACTCATGAACTGCTTCAAAACTCAAGACTCATCTCGTTCATATATAACTAACCACCATTACACTGAAAATTACGCACTCTAAAACAACCCAATGTATGTATGTAACTGTCACCCTCCCCTCCAAACCGGACTAAAAATCACAAACTAGCAAAATACACGTCAGTCTTTATGTTTCAATTACCAAAGTCCGTGTGTTTAATACAATAAAACGCTCAAGACTTCATATACAGTGTGCCTCACTAAAGTTATCTTGAACAAAAACAATTTTCCTTTTCTTCTACTACAATTCGTGCTGGCGAAAACCGAAAACCCTGATAACAATGAAGAGAAACGATTTAGTTTTATTTAAAATGTATTTTCTCATTCCAGTAGTAAACAACAACCATTATAATTGTAAAATCGTCACAGAATAATATCTTTTTGTTCTGTTAACCGAATTAATCGTAGTCTCTTCGCTTTTCACATTGAAACTTATCAATGGATGCTGAAATTAACGACACGCCCGGAACACTCATTACGAACTCTGCAGCAATATTTAGGTTTCAATAAAACACGCAAACGATTTGAACCTGGTCGCAACCTCTTCACATTCCCAGTAGTGTATTTCGCCTCCCTAAAATACAATTGTTCCTATCATAGAAACCACATCAACCTTTTTTCATTGACATCTTAAACCTAGTAGTAGAGCGGCTAAGACTCATTTATTCAAAATCTTATCTAATGGGAAAAGCTCCCCCTTCATCGCATGCTCGTAGTTATATGCTAAACACTATGTTTCTTTGACTGATTATCCAGTTGCAAATGATTATCAAACCCGCCCACAAATCCTCAGCCTAACCCACAGAAGATGTCGAAGTAAGCCCAATTTATGAATACTTCCTCCTCTTGTTATCGGATCGAGACAACAGTTGCTGAAAATTAATCACTGTTCAGTCCGTGTTGGCATGATCGATATTAAGCCTGTTAAGGTAGTGCGTAATCTAGGCGCCTGTTTCGACTCGCATTTTTCTATGTCGACCCATATTTCTAAGTCTTGTAGTGCGGCATTTTTCTGGTTACATAATATCAAGAGAATAAGCCACTTTCTACCTAGGGATAAATTAGAAATGGTATTGCATGTCTTCGTTACAAGTAAAATTGGTTATTGTAATGGACTTCTCTATGGACTACCGGACTGTGAAATAGCTAAATTGCAAAGAGTTCAAAACGCTTCAGCTAGGCTGCTTATGTCATGTAAAAAGTATGACCATATTACGCCCATTTTGATAAATTTACACTGGTTACCAGTAAGATATAGAATTAATTTTAAAATTTTATTACTTAATTTCAAAGCCCTCTATGGCACGGCGCCAAGTTACATCATTGATTTAATTCATATTAAGACTATTACACGCTATTTGCTGCGCTCTACTGAAGGTGTTTTATTAAAGCATCCTTCGGGGAGAATGAAAAAGTCATTTGGTGACAGATCCTTCAGTGTGGCTGCGCCCACTCTGTGGAACGCTCTTCCTGTTAGCCTCCGCATGATCAAATGTATTTCCACTTTTAAGTCAAATCTTAAAACTTATCTTTTTAAATTAGCTTTTAATATTTCTTAAATATGTATATATAATAAATGATGTAGTGGTTTTTTTTTGTCTTTTTTTTTTGTTATTATTATTTTTAAATTTTATTGTAGATTTTTAATACTTGTATAGTTTTAGGTTATTTATTGTTGTAATGCGCGTTTGGTCACCTGGTATGTTAAAAAGCGCACTATAAATCAATAAATTATTATTATTATTATTATCATTATTATCTTTTATAGAATTTTAAATATGGCCATTCTGAACGGTATCGGGTTCAAATCTTCTCACATACCATTTACCTTTACAACAAAAAATTTGATTGGCTGTTTATAGTAGATCCAGTCTGATTGGTGTGACATACATACATCACTCACTCACTCACTCACTCACTCACACATTGACCCGTCCATAACATACCCGACGCGCCGACTAAGAGGTATTTTTTTTTACAAAAAAATAACTCAAAAACAAAGCGTGAGAATGGAAAGAGCATGAATGGGAACTGAGCGGTAAAGTGGATTGGAAAGATAAGATGGACAAGTGAGAAGGAAAGTGCACTGTTTTCCCACCGCATGGTCCAATTTCCCAAGGTCCAACGTACCTATATTACACAAATTTCCAGTAAATCCCACCAAACAGCTGCATGTGTAATTATTAATGCCATCCACACATGATCCACCGTTGGCGCAAGTGTGACTTACACAGTCGTTTATATCTGACAAAAGAAGAAGAAGAATAAAGGTAAACTTTTAATGGTGCTTTTCATTTATTTTTTTTAATTCTTTGCCCCTCGAAAAGGAACCAAATGTCAACACGACAACCATATTTTAAGCGATGACGTAGTCAGAGCTTATATGTTGGCACGCATCGCATTCTTTTGGATGGACAGCATAGAGCTTTTGTCGCGTTGCGCTTATGTCGCGCACGATTCGCCGCTCTGTGGAAGGGAAATACAGTCTGGGAGGTAGGAAATAAGCACTGTGTAAGCATTGTATGAGCACTGAAATATCTGAACTGAACTTGTGTGTGTGGGAGACGCGATAGGTCAAGGTTCTACATTAAATTTACGTATTGGTGAGCTTTGTTTAGCGCTGAACTAAACATATTTGTGGGCTGAAATATTTCTGAAATTGAACTAGAATTGAAGAAAAGCATTGAAGAAGTTCGCTGTGAAAGCAGTTGAGATAGCAGAAAGCAATGGAGAATAGTGTACGTAACGAAAAGGAGAGCTAGTTGAAGGTTTTTTTCTTGATTAGAACTGGTTAATGTAGCTTGGATTATGGTGTCTTAAGTAGAAACAGAGCGGCAGTTGGGTTACACAACATTTCTATTTGAAGCCAGTTGAGATAGCAGGAAGCAATGGGGAATAGTGTAACGAAAAGGTGAGCTAGCTGAAGGTTTTGCTTTGATCAGAATTGGTTCAGGTAGCTTAGATTATGGTCTCCTTAATGGAAAACAGAGCAGCCGCTGGCTTACACAACATTTTCATGAAAGCCAAAGAATACTCAAGTTATGTGAGAGGGAAGTTCTGGTTTATACTATTGTTTATATTTTATCTGGAGGCAATGCGGTGTATCTCTCAACTTTAAAAAGAGTAATTCTCTGAAGAACTAATCCTTTTGCTATAATGAAAACAGCTTATAACTGTCACGCATGATAAGAGCACAAATTAGGTTTGGTTTGTGAAAAACAACCAGAAGAGTCTAGAAGACGTGATTTAACCACAGGATTTTTAGCTGAAAACCAGTCGCAATAAAAAACAAGTTACTTTTGTAATAAAACAGAAGGTTTACATTAGTGATAATGAATTCAAGTTACAATTTATTTGCAGTTTTTAGTTTTTTGTAGAATTTTGCAAATGTGGTATTTTAAATTTTCTCTCAACGGAAGAGTGGTTGTGATTAAACAATAGATAATGGTTTTGTCAGTGGTAAATCAATAGGAAGGTTTATTAAAAACAGGTATAAAGTTAAAACAACAAATTAGTTTCCGGTGAGGTAATTAGCGTTGCCAAATGTCTGTTATTTTAAGATAAGGTGTTGATTTGAGAGAGAAACGGTGAAGATACTGTTTGTTGTTTTCAAGTTTGTGTATGTTGTTGATGTACTTTAAACAACACGTTTCACTTTATCCGGAGAGATGCAAGTTTATTCATTTCTTTGCAGCTTCTAGGATCAGCAGAAAGAGTTTATTCGCCATGTTTGGTTTCGGGGAACTAGGAACTTATCCTTTGCGGCTGTCTTTTGCAGTTTGTAATTTCAGCATTTAAAAGAAGATTTTCGTTGTGGATTGTGCTTTATGCAATATCGGATAAATTTGCACTTAACGGCAAACTCATGATACGAACACATCATCTATACATACAACTTTAGATCTACAAGCAAGTTGCACACGCGATAGGTCAAGGGTCAACAATAAATTTACGTATTGGTGAGCGCTGTTTAACTCGGACTTTTTGCTGTCTTAAGGTGAATTCAATTGAATGAGCACTGTCAGAGCAGTGTATGAGGCAGCACTGAAATATCTGAACTTATCTGTGAAACGTGAAATAAACTGTATTGGTGAAAGTCTGGATCCGCCACTGGATTTCTCTTGGGGACATCTATCACAATATTCTACATTGTTTTATTTCATAAAAACTTTTAAGTCTCACTGCCGCTCATTTCGAAAAGTAAACAAAAGGGAAAAAGGTGAATTGCATTATTCAGTTCAAAGAGAAACAATTGAACAAAGGGAACAAGTAAGCTTAGACTCTCAAAACCCAGCTATGCAAAACTACTTACAATACAGCTCCTTCCCACACAGGTTGTATCTTACTTTTACTTTTAATTAAGCTTAACCATCAGCCTGTCTGTTTATGTTTTAGAAATAGCACGTACACGTCATCGCTTCTGCATGCATTGCATGCCGTTTATTGTTAGATGGTAGTAAACTTTACCTAAGCGTTAAGTTTACCTTTGCAGTTTTTCCCGTCTTTGGAATGTTGGGAATCAATTAAATCATTACTCATATCATCAATCCTAAGTCGGTATTACCGTTTACTTGAGTAGAGAATTTAGATGTTAATGGACGATAATGATGACTGCCTTGTCAGTCAAATATTCTATTTAGAATGAATTCAACAATGAATATACTATTATGAAATCAAATGTTACCATTTTCACAGAATTGCCCTGTAAATCCTTCTTGACACACGCAGGTATATTGATTGACACCATCCAAACAGGTTGATCCATTTGCACATTTATTGGAGACGCAATCGTCAATATCTTAAATGTTAAGACAGTACAAAATAAATGTAGTCAATTTAAAAGACAGATTGGTGCCTAGCGGGCATGAAAGAGTGAACCAGAGAGGCAGAGAAAGAGGAATAGAGAGAAAGAGAGAGGAAAGGCAGACCAATAGAGAGACAGACAGAGAGACAGAGATAGAGAAAGAGACACAGACGCAGACCCAAGGCTGAACGAAGTCCCTTCTGATAACCTCCATAAATGAATAAGAGCATACTGTACATCTCCTCGTCAACAATAGTTCTTACAAATTCCTTATAAATAGGACAAGAAAATTAGCTTCCCCACCGGTTTCACACCAGATCCCAGTATAGCCAGCTCGGCAAAAACAGGAAAAACTGTTCACTCCATCAATACAGGAACCACCGTGTTTGCAGCTGACACCGAGGCAATCATTGATGTCTGAAATAAAACCCTTTTTTATCAGGCTGCATGTATTAAGTCTATTTTTCTCTTGGAGGAGGCGCTGGAGTTGAGCATTCTTAACTATTTTCATATTCAAGGATACAGCACCAAAGCCACTGACTTGTTTCCTGAAACATTTGTGGGAACAATTTTGCATGGCATTTTATTCTTTACAGGGATTGATGCGCACAATTTGATATCCAAGGTTTTCAAATCGTCTTTAGTAACCTCTTATCTAGACTTTCTCAAAGTCAGGGTTTTGTTTATGTTAAACATATTGAAGAAGATCGAGTACGGGAACGGCGTTCGGATTCCAAGCCAGCCACCTCCCAAGAACCCTAACTCTTCTTTATTTCCTACCAGCAGATAAGGAGATTGAAGAAACGAGATTGATGTCAAGCGTGATTGTCTTAAGTGGGGAGCTGTGAATGGTCATTTTGATTTTTGATAGAAATATAGAAGACTATTGAATACTAAAACATAATTTACTACTCTTCCAGCATTCCCCTCATTCAAGATGGGAATTTAGAATTAATGCTTTTTTTATTTATTTGAAGTAATAGGAAATAATAGAAAAGTATAGTAGGCAAGATCTTAACTTACTATTCTCACAGCGCTCCCCAGTAAATCCACTCGAGCAGTTACACGTGTAATTGTTGGCTCCGTCAATACATAATCCTCCGTTGGCGCATGTGTGCTTAACACAATCGTCGATGTCTAGAAAAGGAATTTAATTAAGGAAATTATATAAGCATCTCAAAATAGAACAAGAATAGCAAAATACTAGTGTATCAACGATCTCACAGGGATATCAGTTAATTTCAGTTCATCACACCTCGGGGTGTTTTCATAAAAAGTAAATTTCATGTTAGACTGTTTAGAGTCTCCTATGTTTTAGTAAGATTGTCGAGACTCAATCAACGTGCCGCCATCATGGTTGTAACGGCGAGCGTAACCTGGAAAGAGTGACTAAACTACGAGGGTTCCCCTATTTAGGGTGAACTGTAAGCAAACCAAGATGGCGGGAGTTAGATCTAAGCGTTCTAGTCTTGACAATCCAATGACTGTGAACAGTCTATTAGCATCTGATTTTAGAACAGATGTAAGTCAACATATTGTTTAATTGTAGATATATATATATAGGTAACTTGAATATAAAGGCGATCAGTGATGCGGGAAAATTGTAAGGAGTGATGAGAGGGACTGGTTTCAGAGACTCTTGTCATCTACCAGGAAAATTCAGTTTTGTTGCGTAGCGCTTGTCTTAAGTGATGCTGAATAAGAAAATTACTGTTAGAGTGCTAAAAAAAATGTATATTAACAATCCGACGTTTCGCGTACAACCCCTTCTTCAGTGTTAGTTGACTCGGTGAGCTTCTAGACGATTGCATTTCACCAGTGTTTAAGAGTTACAAGCAATGAAAACAAATATTTAAAATCGATCAAACTGTTCAAAATAAGTATGCAATAAAATAAACAGGTATAACAGACGACCTTACCTTTCTCGCAGTGATTCCCGGTATAACCTGCTACGCAGCTACACGAGTAACTGTTGACTCCATCCACACATGCTCCACCGTTTGCGCATGTGTGATTAACGCAGTCATCAATGCCTTGGCAGAAAGATACAATTTTAGAAGAAACAAATAAAACAGGTCAGAATAGTGTTAAAAGCAAAGCGTGAGAATGGAAAGTGCATGAATGTGAACTGATCAGTAAAGTGGATTGGAAAGATAAGATGGACAAGTGAGAAGGAAAGTACTTTGTTTTTACACGGCATCGACCAATTTCCCAAGGTCCAACGTACCTATATTACACAAAATTCCAGTAAATCCCGCCAAACAGCTGCATGTGTAATTGTTAATGCCATCCACACATGATCCACCGTTAGCGCAAGTGTGATTTACACAGTCGTCTATATCTGACAAAAGAAGAGGAATAAATGTAGACTTTTAATGGTGCTTTTCTTAATTTTTATTTTTTTATTTTTTGCCCCTCGAAAAGGTACCAAATGTCAACACGACAACCATTTTTGTTAGATGGTAGTAAACAATACCTTTGCGTAAACTTTACCTTTGCAGTTTTTTTCGTTGCCAGTAAAACCAGACGGACAAGAACCGCAGGAAACGTGAGTGGTGTTCTCGAAACAGCGTACACCTGGGTAGCAAGTTTCATTGCTACATCGCGTAATGGGAACATCACAGTGTCCGCCCGAATAACCAACATTGCAAACGCAACTGTAATTGTTCACTTGATCAAAACACGTCCCTGTTTAAAAACATGGAAAAATATGTCTGTCCGTTCATTTGCTCTTAAGTCGTTGGCATTCCTTTAGATTATCACTGTTTATGGAATTGGTAATAGGTATGGAACTGTTACCGTGCGCTGTGTAGTGTCCCCGATAAATCAACCAAGTTTAAATAACGTAAGCTTAACTATTAGCATTAAAAATATGAAAAAGATCAGTTTAAAGTTAATAAGGAATTCACTGATAACGTATAACTCTGCTGTGCTGGTGACATGCGAGACCAGTTCTCCTATTTTATTATTATTAACGTTGCTACAGTAACAATGTTTTTGTAGTTGGTGCTGCTGCTGTATTTAAGCAGAACAGTGCTCTCAATTCCCTGCCGCATGCAGACCTTGACGTGAGGTGGGGTGGGAAAGGAATAAAAATTATGAACCATTAACGAATGTACATGCTTTTTAAATCGCAATCGCCCGATTCGTTTTTCCAGTTATGTTAGTGGTTGACTAATGTAACTTAAGGTAAAGTTTACGATTAGTGAATTAACCGAATGATAGTTTGTAATTAAGTTTTAACCAACCATTTCCACAGGATACTAGAAGACATTCGTTGATATTCTCTTCGCATAGAGAGCCACTGAATCCAGCTAGGCAAGTACAATCAAAGGCATTGATTTTATCAACGCAGGATCCTAGTGAAAAAACGATCACACCGATAAACAAAAAATACATATTAAGAAAAATTAGTTACTAATGTAACTAAAAGCAGAGAAAAATATATAAATTAAATGAATATCTATTTCAAGGGAATCACCTTGACAAACTGCGGTTCAATTTTTTAACATCTCTTCCTCTTTCTTACTGGTATATTTTGGAATAAACGGGCCAATCGATCTACGTCAATTGAACATTTTGGGAAATCATAAAAAAGAACAAATTCAAAGTCAGGGCCCTTTGTTTTGTTTCGTTTTTTTTTTTTTTTTTTTTTCAGTCACGGAAGACAAAGTCATGGAAGACAAAGACAACATTGCCGTTGTTTGCACAAGGCGAAGCCTGACATTCGTTAATATCAACACTGCAGTCTTCTTCTGTATAACCAGGTAGGCACTGACATCTATAGCCATTTACTTGATCGACGCACGTTCCTTTGAAAAGAAAAGGCCTTTTGTTGCTAGCATCGTAGAAAATACTGAAGTGATGGCTTAGATAGCATAAAGCCATAATGAATGTTCCAGCGTTTTGCTCCATTCACTGATAGCTGTGTTTTGTTTCCCTTGGGTATTTGTTCGGTGGATAGATGTGGCCCAAGAAGAGGGGGGAGGGGGGGGGGGGTGAATTACTATTTATAGGACCGGGTATTAATCTGTTAGTGTTCTTAATCTCCTGGCAAAAATCTTCTTTCCTTTGAAGGCATTGGTACCTTTACGGTGTTTTAGTCAATTAATATTTTAAGGAACGTAGAAACTAATAAACTGGAATAAAACGAATGAAGTAAAGTGAAAAATGGATTAAATCGCCATCATGATCGTCATCATTCTGCTTTGGCAGTTTGTGCCCTCACCTTTACTGGGCTCGATATGAGTTTCTTTAGACTCATACTTTTAATATATAAATAAATAAAAAGAAATTATTTCTTCATAAAATCGACTTTGGGCCTTTGCCCTCAGACATTTTACTCCATATCACTATGTCTGTTTTTATTAGTGCCCAGTAAACGAGCTTAGGTAATGCAGCCCATACTGTAGTTATGATTTTTCCTTAATAGCGCAGAGAGAAAGCCATAAAACGAATGAAGTAAAGTGAAGAATGGATTAAATTGGTCACCGTTATTAACACAAGGCGACGAACTACACTCGTCTATGTCAACGTCGCACTGTAGTCCAGAGTAACCAGCGACACAACTGCAAGTGTATCCATTAACTTGATCTGTACAATTTCCTATGGGAGGAAATGCTATTGGTTAGAGGACGTTATTGTTAAGTGAAAAGGTGTGTGGGATTAAAAAGTTATGAATGGCAAAACTTGTGTGATGTCAGAAGAACCAAAGAAAAACAACAACAACAACAACAACAACAACAACTTGATCGATTTTCGGTTCACCCCTTTTCCTTCGATATGGAATTATTTCAGGCAACTTGCGAAGGTTTAACTCCCTTACTTACCACCACATAAATTGGTCATTCAATGATAAATTAACTGTCAAAATTGTTTAAGACTCTACCATGGACACATGGCGATGACTGGCAATAATCGATGTCAACGTCACAATTTCTACCCTCAAAGCCAAGATCGCAGACACATGTGTAGTTGTTAACTTGATCAATACACTGTCCTGGAAGAGTTAAACAAGTAAATTATTTTCAATTAATTAGTTTATTAACATACTCATCCATAAATCTATTATTGATATAGATTCAAAAACAAAATCTTGTGCCATGATAAATGTACTAGCATTGAAGGAGTATTGTTAACATGGCTTCCCACAAAGAGAGCACGATACGAGAGTCAGTTGACCAATGTCCGCTTACTGCATATATACTTTACCTTGCGACAAACGTCTTTGCTTGATTATCTTATAAATCATTTTAACTAACCAAGTAAGGGGTTACTACGTTTTGCTATGAAGTGTTTGACTGAATTTTAGGTTGACAAATATTTCAAACATAAGTCAAACATTTGTTGCGATCACCCTTGACCTTCCAACAACGAGTCAAAAATGTAGCGATTAATTTAATCATAATTATTGCTGGTGAACAAAACATAATAATGAAAACAAAAGAAAAGAAAGCTGAATAAACTAACAAAAAAACAACAACCAATAAATAACATTCCATGTAACTGACTGTCACGAAACAACATTGGTGAATAAAATGCGAGACATAGAAATTAATTTCCTGTCGCGTACCTCGCAAACAAGGATATGATTCACATTCATCAATCTCAGTGCTGCAGTATTGTCCAGTAAAACCGGGTGAGCAGCTACAATCATAAAAACCACGCCCGCGAGGCGTCCGAGGAATGCACTGTCCATTGTTATTGCACGGGCAGACATTGACAGTTACAGATACGTTTAAGGTGGCCGACGCTTGACAAGCATCCGTGGCCTTGAAGAAAAACTGTGTTGTTTTGTTAGTTGTGACGTTCCAAAATAAAATGTTGTTCTGCACCAGCGCTTCCGCCGGACTTCCGTCCATTATTGACACGGTGACAGGCATTCCTTCCGGATCTGTGACTTCTATTGGTAGTTCCAGACTCTCTCCGTGTACCACATAGTAGTCGGTTGTTGACGTGACATTGGGTGGGTGATTTACTAAAAGAATGAGTTATAATGCGTTGTGAGGCTTACGAAAAAAACCTTACCAAATACTCTAGATATTGTATACCAATCACTTATGGAATTTCCAATGCAGTCACCCTTTTAGTTTTGTTTTGTTTTTTTCTTTTATCGACAACTTATTCGTTAAATCCTGAAGTCTTTCAATTCCCAAATGGCCGATGAATTTATCGGGATATTCGCGAATGCAGTGGCAACTGTATAGTGGTTTCAAATTGTTATTATTCACAAGGAAACAACTAAATAGATGCATGTTGAGTTGATAGTCACCTCCCAAAAATTGTCCAGATTAACAATACAGTAGTATTTCCGATTCTACCCGTCGCCTATTAGTACCTATTCTTGATCGGTTATGTGGGATTCCGATGGAAAATGCCGTTAAAACTTGCTTTTCCGGCAGATTTAATATTACAGAAATTTCCCCTTAGAGGAGATGCTAAACGTGACCAACAACGCTGCTTTATTTAGTGTTTCGCTAGATTTTAAAACGTTTGGCTAAATCAAGAGCTTTCTAACTTGATGTGATGTGACATACCGGGTGGTGGCATATTAGTACTAACGCTGTATTAATCGACTCACTGATTGAATGACTGATCAGGTCGCTCAGTCCGTTGATTGACTGATTGATTGGTTAGATTCATTATTTCTTTTTTAAATGGTTCAAAACCATGAGAATACTTGAGGGCGCTGAGAAATACTTGGTATCAACCAAACATTTACCATGTGATAAAGGTCAATTACCTACACTTTGTGAGTGTTTTAACTTGTCAATATTACCTTGCCGTTCAGACCACTTGTTTTTATCGACATCGGGGAGGCACTGTTCGCACCAGTCCTTTGGATTAGGCTCGTTAGGCGAAAAGCAATAACGATTGATAAAGCAGGAGTTATTCTAAAATAAAAATATATATTATTAAGTTTTCAGCCCAAAGAAATCACTACATTCTTGATCGTCAGATTCGTGATCATTTACTAAGGTTTTGAGCATTTTATTTCAAACTGTTACTTTATCCTTTGAGAGAGAAGTGACGTGAACTTAGTTGGTTAGAACTTAGTTAGTGTGGCACAGCTACCACACGAGCCTTTCTGTAGCTCGATAGTAGAGCCTCCGACTCGACTCGACTCCTATTAATAGACCTCGGAGTTTCTGAGTGCAGGTGGTTACGCTTCTGAAAAAACCACAACACCGACCAAATGACTTGTACGCAGCTGATTGTAAACCACCCTAAACATCTAAATTAAGGATCTTTTACTTGTATTTTGGCATGCAACATTGTCAAGAAAAGGAAAAGGCTGCACGGATTACAATTCATACTTGTACCTCACTCTAGCAAAAATAGAATAAAATGTTTAAAATCCCTCCTACTCAGAATTTTGATTAAATTCACGGTTGAGTATAAAAGAAACTGGTTTAAGATGACTGGCTATGATTTAATCATTTTTAGCAGTTATACTTTGATGGATTCATACTACAATGATATAACACTTGCTGCTATAATATAGGTATCTGAAGAAGTGCTCAATCTTTGATGAGCAAGTAATGCCTATTTTTTGGATACAAAAGGTTATCATGGAAACAGTATGGCCTGTCAAAGGACCTCAAATGTTAGCTGTAATTGATTGAAACCTAAAAACAGGCTCGATGATAGTCTAATATGTTGTCAAACTGTGATCATATGTTAAGATACAACATTTTCCAAAAGACATTCCTGCAAACTACTACATGGCTACCTTAAATTTCGGAAACTTTTCTTGTTCTGTTATGACGAGAGTTATATAACGGGTTATAAGGTGACAACAAATGAGATTAAAGCATTCTATTTTGTACATCTGAAAATTGATCTTTCGGAAACATGGTGATTACCTTCAGAGAGCATCCCGTGGAAATATTGCATTCCATACAAACTGAATCGAAGGATATCAATTTAAGCTCCTGCTCGCTTTGATGGATGCCATTGTTGGATACAGATATCAACAGTCCAGAAGCTGGTGTTCCTTCCACGTTTTCATCATAGGTTGTCCTTAATACAGGTGAATCAGGCAAAAAGCACTCCACGAGAACAAGGTCTGTCATCATTCCTTGGTATTTTGTCTCATTCTTGTTTGGGATCCAGGAACTATTTACAACCTTCCATAAGTAGCAAAATATGGTCTGTGTTAGATAATTGTCAAAGCTCTGAACGTAGGTGTAAGTGTTGGCTGCGTTACTTTCCCGATAGTTTCTATCAGGTGTCTTAATTCATCACAAAGAACATTACTGCAAAACGTTGTTTTCATAAATTGAGCCAAATTATTGGCCACTAATGGTGACTTTTGACGATACCAAGTAAAAGTATAAAGCGTATAGGTCTACCATATGGAAAAAAAAAAACACAAAAACGTCAAGTTAAGTACCCAAGAATGTAGCATTACCTCAATTTCCTTAATGTGGCAGGTTACATGGGTAGAATTTAGGAAACCATTCCCTTGTACAGCAACCTTCTTACACGGTCGTTTTCGTCTATCACACAACCCATTACTTTGAAGTCTATGAATGGAAATAGCGTAAGTTCCAATGAAATTTTAAATGTACACTGTATTGTGAAGATTGATTGAAGTTTACCTGCCTGCCATCATGTAACGTTGACGCTCAACTAAACTGCTTGACGATGGGAATTGCGGGAACCTATTATTGCTCAGTCCGCTCTTGTTTTAAAATCCTTTTAGAATTCAAATTAATTCCCTCACGTTTGGAAAAGAAGAGCATTTTCAATCAAAAATTACGGGAGACTAAATCCAATTTAAGAAAGCCAGCCTGTAAGTACTAATTTTACTTCACCCCCTCGATCTTCTTACTCATAAAACATTGAGACCAGACACTGTTATCAATTTATCTTTGGTAGCAAAAAGTCTAATAATATGCACGTACAACCCTTATGGTTTTCCGCAAAAGTTGGACAGGTATGCACTATCCTCTTTTCTTTTCTTCTTCTTCTTTTTTTTTTTTTTTTTTTTTTTTTTTTCTTTCGTGTGCCCTCGGACCTTAACCGTGAGCTCCTTTGCGTTAAAACTAAAAAGGGTCGCTCGTGCATACGTTTGTTTTTATCAAGATCGTGTCTTTCCGTGCATCCAAGATTAACATTGCAGTTTTGAACTGAGAACTATTAATCATCCATCTCTATTCTGTGATATTTTCGGCCAGATCCTGCACAAAAATGCTGCACCGTGCCGTTTATCAGCGGTTGTTTCCTTAAACGTTCTCAAACAATCAATAATTATTTCCCTAACAAGCCGCGAATATAGACTACGAGTAGTCCCTCTTTCGCTTAGTCCGTCGTGCGTGACGCGAAAGAAATTCGCGACAAAAAAATGGCCGCGCGAAATCCTGGGGGCTAGGAGCGCGCGAAAGGAGGGACTACCGCCTAAGCCCAAGAGTTTGCCCCTTCACGGCCGAGTGATTTTTCGGTGTAGGATTTCTCATCGTGACGTCCTCTTATTATCGCCTGTTATCAATAGCCCCGGGAGATCTGAATAAAATTGCTCAGTACTCTACTCTTCAAGTAGCCAGGCAAAAACATATGCCGTTAGAAGTATATCTTCGTTCAGCATTCGTTCAGCGAAACTGCCAAAGAAGTTTTAAAAAGAAGACGGCAAAAGAGGCCTCTTGTAACGATTCTCGCTGCGTCTAAAAGTTATTGCGAAAATTTTAACAGAGTTTTAACCGCGAATTTACATTATACATTATGCATTATGCGTTATACATAGGAGATCATCCAACTGCGGTGAAATGTTTGCCGATAGCAGCGGAAAATTTCAGGTGAATGTCCGGTTTTAAGTGAGAGTCCGGTTCAATCTTTCAAATGGACGGCAGAAAGGCCAAGCTCAGAGAATTTATATTCGTTGACTTAGACGATGCTGTTGAGCAGCGAAATCACTAACACACTCGCAGTCGGGTTGGAGGCAGAAAGCTTTGCCAAACAAAACACTGGATGAATTTATATCTTTCCAAAGCCTGTTGGCAGATTCGCAAGAACATCACGGCTTGCGAAGCGCGATTCCAACGCTTCGATTTGCTCTAGTACCGCTTCGATTTGCTCCGGTTCCAAAACATTCCTGCAAGACGTCACAGGTATCTCGAATGTTGACAACACGTTGTCAACGCTCCTAACATAAGCCAATCATATTTTTGCGTCGTGAGAGCAACGCATAATTCAAACTCTAGGGCTTAGGCGGTAGTCCCTCCTTTCGCGCGCTCCTCGCCTCCAGGATTTCGCGCGCCATTTTTTTCTCGCGGTTTTCTTTGGCGTCACGCACGACGGACTAAGCGCAAGAGGGACTACTCGTAGTCTACCCCGAATATGGTATTCAACACATTCACAAAGGACAGATGTTATTAATAATTAGATTCTCACTCCACTTTCTTATGCTTACCTTGCAATGAATGGTTTTTGAAAAACGGATACAGAACAGTCTTCAGCTGTATAGTCCTTGTTACAAACGCAAGAGCCATTAACACATTTCCCTCTAAAATTGCAGTCGTTGGGACAAAGAAGTTGAGCTATCTCTTCAACTATAGGAGGCAACTTGGGCATCTTTGGGGCTGTAAAATTCCTACTGTCGTTGGAATTAACAGTTGTGGTTTCTATGATTACATCATCGCATTCATCCATCAACATTGCAACAGCGCCTATGGCAAAGGAACGGTCTCCAGTATACTGCAAACGGAAACAAAACAACAAAGAGACAAAAGTTTTACTCAATGAAGAACACTAGGAAAAAAGCACAACTGCAGCTTTTAACCATTTTTTAATCACTTCAAAACGTAAGTCATAACTGTCACCTTTTTAGCTCATTCATGCTTGAAGCAATGAATGAGGTATCGTGGTGAAGCAGATGTTGGCGGAAGTTGTAGAACGTGAACGGAAGTAGTCTCGGTTGCTACCCCTCCCAACTATAATAATCCCAAAAAAAGCCTTTTAAAATTTGCAGCGTATCTTGAAAGGAATTTTTCAATTTAAAAAGATAGCTTCAGTTTTCCTGAAGCGCTCTTATTTGCAGCAGATTCGGAGTGACTAGCTGATATCAGCCAATTCTTGCACAGTGTTGCGTGACGGCTTTGATTCCCAGAATTTTCGACTAATTTGCATAGTGCATTCTCCCAGTGAAGCTTAATACATGTAGCACACACAGAAAAAAAAATACACTGTTCTCCTGGACGTCTATCTTACTGCGTCTTCTCTTCGAGGTATATTTTTCCAAAGACGACGCAAAGACTCGGCGAGTATTGATAAAGCCGCATTTGTATCTGGAATATTTGCACATCCGATCGGCAACGTTTGTTTGTCTTCACAACATAAAATTTTGCCGCCTATTAAAAAAACATGAAAAAGAGTCATACCAATAAATTATATCGCTCATGTAGATGTAAGTTTGGATTTCAATTAACCATTTTGTTTAACCTGCTGGATTCCCTTTGAATGAAAAATTTTCGCTGGAAGCGAGTCATCCATAACGTGTCAGGCGGATTTTGCATTTCGTCTTGACTAGAGCGATTGTCTTGTAGGCTGTTGAGCTTACATAATAATAAAGTCGTCAGTGAAAGCCATTTTTTTCTCATTCAACACAGTCCATCTTTTAAAATGAACAGATTAAAACCTTTATTCGTGTTAACCTGTGGAAATTTTCTCCTGTAACTTTCCGCCAAAATCGTGCACATTGTTGATTGCTGTTCGCTTTTCCACATTCTCCAGCGAATAAAAAAAACTACCATTTCGCGGCAAAAACACCCTCTATAGGAAAGGAAAGATAACTTAGCAACACTATACGATTCTGCTTTTCCACGAGAAGTGGTATTTTTAGTGGCCCCTTCAAAAATACTGCGCGGAAACGTACCTTGCCAATATTTGGCAGACTGTGGGATCCAGTCGTGTCTATTTCACTGTGCGAAATGGGTTCGTTTATGTCGATGCAGTGGTTGTTAGCAATTTACAACAGATATCGGCTTCAAGCTACATGAAAGCAGTTAGTCCCCGGCCCTTCATGTAATTTTGCCTCGCAGTCGATGGCAATTTTTCAGCTTGTAATTAAGGGTCACCTTGAAATTAAAAGAAAAAACATTTTACGCAGACATCGAACTCGATTGCGTCGGCATGGTTTCGCATCGATCGCTGGGACTAAAAAAATTTTTCCAAATAGCGCTTGTTTGAGCTACACATTTCTGTCATGGATTCGCGTAATAGAAAGTTGTAGGGGAAACAACTTCAGGAAATTTCTTTTAAAAAAGAAATGACCAGCGGCCTTGAAAATTTGACCCAATACTTTTTTTTTCGTAATGGCGGCTGGAGATCGAAATTTCCTCTTGACAAACTTTGATGAAGGTACGATTATAACCTGACATGACGTCACATACGATTAATAACCTTACTTTCTACGGTTATTAATCATAACTTGCGCGTATAATAACCGTAAGTGGCAGCTTTCCAGTTTAATAACCGAAGAACACCGCACTGTAGGGTTATTAAACTGGTTTGACGCGAATAGTACGTATAATACCCGTACAACATATAGTACGAATATTATCCTGTACTCCAAAAGTATTTTGACACTCCAGAACTAAATTGGCAGCTGTTTTTAATAACTCAAATTATTTCCAACTGTTTCTTGTTAACCTTGAAAGTTCACATAAGCAGAATTCAACTGTACCTATATTCGATAAGTCCAAGAAATCAATACAAACTTAAGCCATTACACGAATGATCTGGCTCCAAGAGCCCTTTGATTTGGTTTAATTTGTTTTGTTTTGTTTTTTTCTTTTGTTGCTGTTGCTGTTTTTGTTGTTTTTAATTGAAACAGTTTTATTAGTATGACTGATCGCAATACAGGCAAGGTCAAGTTACGGATTGCCTAAGACCCTGAATAAGGGTTTTCAGAAGATGGCTTAGGGAGCTTTAAGTTGATTCGTAGAGATTAAAGTGGTTGAGAATGAACTTCTTTGTTGGTTAATGGACCCGTACAATTTTTTTTGTAGAATTTAACATCACTGTGGCAAGCCTATTAAGAAAATGTTACCTCACTTGACTTGAAAGAGTGAAACGCTTACATTTTTTTGTCAAAAGTTTCAAGGTATAAGCGATTAAAACGATCAAATTCTAACGCCGCGAAGTAAAAGACGTTAACATAAAGTTACCACGGATGATAGCCTACAGAGCAGCACAGAAGAAACGCGGCCCTAACCTTTCCTAAAGAAACAACACCATCCACAAGCCTGTAAAATTGTTTACAAAGAGAATATTCAATTCTCGCTGTAATTTCTTTCTAGAAATAACAAAGCAAAGTAATAAGCCGGTAAATCTGTAAACCGGCATCAAGAAGATTCGTACCCAGGTTGCTTTTCTGTGCAATTCAAGGAAAGCTTGCACGGTTATTGTTAAAAGTCACTCCTAACCTCGGTTAATCCTTACATCTGCTGGCAAGCCGATGTATATATGCCTACCTCAAGGTCAGATGCACAAACGTTCACCAGCGCTTGGACATTTGTTCCCAGTTTAGCACACATCTTTCCAACAGGTGTTTCAGCCAATCGCTCAGCGCAGTATCGGGTTGCGTTCTCTTTTGAAATCACATTAACGGATCGCTTTTGCCTCTTATGAGCTTCGGGGTCTAAAGGCTTCATAAACAATTCGTAATCCTCGTCAGTTAAATCGTCCGACCATTTCAAGTCTCTTTTTTCTGGTGATCTGTCGCACATTTTTATTCGGTTGAATTTATCTTTTTGTGTACTTGGGAAGAAAGCTGGGATGCCATCCTTTACGCATTTAGTTGTTTTCCCTTTGTCTGTGGTCACATCACAAGCACACGCTGGCTCAATTGGGGAACCTCCTTTGTTGATCTTAGGTGGAAGTTTGTCGAAGTAACTTGGCCATCTCCTACGAGAAATAAAAATGTTGAGTAAATGTTTCTTAACACCAAGCATTCGCTGCCACAAGTTTGCAAATTGATTTTTTGTCTCCTCCACAATGCGTTCACTAAACTGGTGAAATGAACGGAAGAGGCCAGAATTGCCAAAATTAAAGTCTTGAAATTTGTCTCTAGTCTCTAATTTGCAGCCCACTAGCAAACTATGGCACACGGTAGAAATAAGCACTTTCTTATTGGAAAAAATCTTTGTCTCTCAGGAGACACCGATTAGTAGTGATTCAGTAGTGATTTAGTAAGGAGAGTAATGGTGGTGGTGGTGCTGCTGCTGCTGGTGGTAGTGCTGGGTCTGATGTTGATTCTCATTGAATGTGAAGTATTACTTCATTGATTTCATTAAAGAATGTCTCCTCTGTAAAGAGTAGGTACTGCAGTAGTGAAACAAGGGTTGGGTTTCATTTTCTACTTGATTTAATTTACAGAACTTGCGCAATCTACTTTCCTTAGGGAGATTATCTGTCTGATATCTACCTACTTCAATCATTAGCTTGTGATTACTTATTTACAATTGAACTAGATGTCGTCTTTCAGGAAAATGTCTTAAAGTGCTACTGAAACGAAATTCTCGTACACTCTTGTCAGCCCAATCAGAGGGTGTCTGGAAAACCCGAATAGCGAATAGTGAATAGTCGCGAATAGCGAACAGCGAATAGTCCCGAATAGCGAATAGCGAATAGTACGAATAGTGCGAATAGTGGCGAACAGTCTCGAATAGTGGCAAATAGTGGCAAATAGTAGCAAATAGGATACCCAGTATCTCCCAGTCAACCTCGTAGCAACTTAGGATGGGATTTTTCCGCTAAAATGCCCAGACGCTTATCAGGACAAAAGGTGTTTCTAAACGTAATTTCTTCTGTTTTAACCGCTGCAAAAGCGTAAATACGTCTTTATTAGGTTATCCTTGTGTTTTCTGTTTTCTTAAAGTCGGCGATAGACAGCCTACTAGCCTGAGTTCGGAGAAGAAAAGGTAATAAATTCACTGAAATTCCGTTGCCTATTGGATAATTAATTAACGCTGGATATTAGAACTAAAGCGGTGACTATTGAGGACTATTCGTCACTATTCGCACTTTTCGCGACTGTTCGCCGCTATTCGCACTATTCGAGACTATGCGTACTATTCGGGATTATTCGCTATTCGCTATTCGCGACTATTCGCTATTCGCCATTCGGGTTTTCCAGACACCCCCAATCAGAAGCATATCACCTCGAAGCGTCTAAATTCTCTTTATATGTTCAGAACAATGCTGGGGTTTTTCTGCCGACCAATCAGAACCACGGAATTTTTTTTGCCCATATATGGAATTAGCGGATTGAGGTAAGTTTGTTTACAAAATGGCGGCTTTTTGCAGAGAGGTTGTCTTCAAGACCACTTAAGAACAACAATTCAAGCCATAAACCCTCTCGGGAAAGCGCTGTCGGAATTTGATATTGTCAACAGGGTCTGCAGAAAGGATCAGGGAGCTTTTTCTGATTACTTTGAGTCAAACTTGGCTGGTCAAGTTGTAGATGCTTGAATCGAGCGTGTTGTTTCGTGGCTTTCGTGGACTCGTAAAACGCTACAGGGACACCTTTTTTGATTTATTTTCCGAGAAAGGGAAAGGTAAATCATATGATAAATCTGCTGTGCTTCACGTAAGATGGTAGTGGTTTGTTCGTCAGGTGTTAACTAGCCAGGATGAGTGTGAAATCGTGAAGGAGATCTCGTTGTAGGGTAAGGATGTTGTATGTTTAGAGAATGTGACGACAGAGAAAATGAACATTGTGGAGGACAATGTTTCGGTTTTAAAGCTAGGTTCTGGGCCGGTGTTGAATATAAAAAAAGTTTACGGCCCCCAGAGAAAATGGAGGATCCCGAAAAGAGTAATACATCTTGTTTTGTACGAAACGTAGACAAAGGAAATCTGTTTGTGCTTAAGGTGGAATTAATTCCCTGCTTGCGGGCATTTGCATGTTTGGAAACGTTGCAAACCAAAATGGATTTCAGCTGTTTAATTTGGTGGAAAACTCCTCAAGATTTACGTTTCTACAACTTAGCAAGGCAGTACCCATCCCAGATGGTGTTTTTGCGACAAATGCATGATTGTCATTTCTAATCTGAAATTCAAAGTTTTATTTCAACCCATACACTTACATCCGTTGACATGATGTTGACATTTCTTCTAACTATGCATGAATACATGAATTATATAAATCAAAATAGCTTTGAAAACTTGAGCACACTGATGACCTTACCTTGTTATGGCACTGAGTTGCAAGGATGTTTCTTTTAACTGAATTGCCAAGTGCTATTAGCACTAAAACAGCAAAAAACACCATATTTTGGAGGCATTGTAGGGCAAAATTACAAGATGTAACCGAAAGAGCCTTAGCCTGATCATGGTGAAACCACGGATGCCATTATAAGTAAATTTTTCATCGTTAAATGTGCTATTTAAATTGTCTTGCTCCTCAAAAATTGCTACAATCAATTGCATTGATATCAGAAATCCATTGAAATGGCTTTAAAGTCACCTTGTTACATTCACCATTTATTTCACTTGTAATATCATCAGAGGCAGTTTTTAAGGCTAATCTTAAGACTTATCTTTTTAAGCGTGCATTTGATTTGTAGTTTTTACTTTTTATTTGTAGCCCAATTGTATTATATAGTGTATTTAATTGTTAGGATTTTAACTTTTAGGATTTAGGATTTTAGGTTTTTAAAGGATTAGGATTTTAATTTTAAAGTATTGTAAAGCGCCATGGACAGTTAGTGGAAAATGGCGCTATATAAATGTATATTTATTTATTTATTTATTTATTTATTTACATATTTATTTATATTTAGTTCCCAATGATATTTTGTTAGTAATTGGAAGATCATCTCCAATGGGTACTGTGAATTAGCAATGAAAGCATAGCTCATGGTTTCAGTGGTAGCCCTAGTGTTATACCTCTTCTCATAATGAAATCAAGCCAGTGCAACTGTAGAGGTAAACTGTCAATAAATCGTTTCTGTCGTTAAATCACTTCTTTTGTTTGCGTCTTCTAGGCCTCACTATCAAGCTGAATTTTAATATATTGAAAGTGGCCTATTGCAACTGAATTCAGTATGACCAAGTTTAGTTGTATATCATCTATACTGAGATGTTTTGACTAAAATAACCAAATTGTAACAAAATTTGGAAATAAAAGCAGAACTGATGCAAGTCTGTTCTTGAATACTTGCAGTAGCTCTTAAAATTGGATATCACTACACAGTATGCCCCTTTGTCAGTCAGTTGCAAGGTCATTAAGTAGTCTGTTTTGGTCAATTACAGTAGGTTCTAAATTTGATATTGTAGACATGCCGCCACTTTCCTTGTTTGATAACTACAGTGTAGATGGAAAAAGTTAAGTTATTTCTTGGGAAACATAGCCAACATGTTAATCCCAATCCCCCAGTCTTTTAAAATACCAATTGGTAATTTAGCATCTGCTTCAAATATTTTGGCTGGTTGGGAAGCAGACTTGGGGGGAGGGGGAGGGCTGGATTGAGTGGCTAGCCACCCCTTTATGGAGAAGCAAAAAAAATTTTAAAAAGTGAAAAATATTGTGGTTACGATAGAAAAAAAGGCAAACACTCTGAAAAGGTACCTAATAATTCATTGCAATTTCTACTTTGTGGCATTGCTAGTATTTCTGGTGTAATAGTTTTCGATAACATGTAGGTCTCAATTCGCAAAAAGCGACATTTTATGGGCATGTCCCTGACTCGTCCCCAGTCATTTTCATATAGCACACGGCAGCGCGCGAGGTGGAGGAGCAGGGGCTGACTTGCTCATCTCACCTTGCGCTCCCTTCCTTGGTACCCATCTTTCCTAAATAAAACTCTAGAATTAATGTTTCTTAAACTTAAAGGCAATAAATTAAAAATCGAGGCACCTAAAAAATAAAAGCTACAGCGCGCAAAATCCAGTCTGACTTTTGGTAGTTCTGCACTTTTCCCATTGTTACGAGTGTTTGAAGCGTTGTGATGTAATCGGTGAAAATAGTCTTTAAATGGAAAGCATGCAGTTCCATTAAGGCAGTCAAATACAAAGCAGCACGCTCTTTTTTGTAAAAAGTTATCAACAGTTAGAAATCGAAGAACACAATTCTGCGAACTGCATTTTGGGGAAATGATTTCGAGGCTTCGGGTCTCAATGGAGCGGATCATGCGTTTGCAGGACTCTGACCATCCAAGACTAGTATAGCCGCAATACGTAAATATTGGCATAATCATCGATTGGTAAATTCGTTGGGCAGTAAAAGTATCAATACTGGAACGGATGCCCCGTAAGAGGTTCACTCTTCCTGCTGCCTTCTTGTAAATGCCTCTGGCATGGGTGACCATTTTTGATAAGGATATTTCTTACCAGAAAACCATAAACAAATGAAATGTTAACCTGTATAATCCTGTATAATTTCACCTCTACCATATGACTTTTAACCAAAACGCATTCATGAATAATAGACCGAACAAAACAAATATTGAGAAACAAAACTGATACTATTTTTTTATTCAAATCATCTGTACAATGTTTAACTAATCAAACAATTCCCTTTTCAAAGAAGGTACTTAAAATAGATCCCTGTAATGAAATTTGACACTACACCATCAATACAGCCACCCGTTTTAATACAGCAAAATTTTCATGGCGTCTTGAGTATTATAAGACTTAGCATTAACAAAGTTTCACTGTAATGTGAAATAAACATACAGTTAATGATTATCCAAGCTTATGTGTTATCTTGAAGCACTACTTCCAAAATTCAAAGGGAACTAGTATCATGGCCCTGTCATTCAAACCCGCTCATCCCCCCCGGGCATTTGATAGGGGTTAGGTTCCCACCATGGGGGCATTTGCTCCCAAAGGGCTGCCCAGGGGTGGTGCATTTGACAGTTTTCATTACAAAGAATTTCATTACAAATAATTATAAATTCAATTTGGTACTTTTAAAATACAAAAGCATGATTTACATCAAAAGGATTAACTCTTAGTAAAGAATGTAGATGTAAATTCTTTTTCTGAGATTCAACCCTTTGTAAAGTTGCTTGTGTCACAGCACCACCCCAAAAATTCATGATGGTCATTCACACACGAGAGAATCAATGTAGGACAAAAGGGCCCAGAATGTTTAAAAGAAACCTTGAGAGGTAAGTTATTGTTATTTTTATAATAACAATGGATTCTATATTAAATGAGTTTTCTCTGCAAACATCACTTTTGTGAGTTTATCTTTGTGGAGACCAGTGTGCATTACTTTTGACCACGTATGAATCAATATTTCAATATGCTTTATACGAAAAAAGTAAAGTACATGAACGTAAACAGTCCAAATCAAACTTTAACAGGCTAGTCACCAAATAGAAGATGCTTTTTCACGTTATATTAGTGCTCATGAGTACACAACAATACCATTATAACACAAAAATGGCATTTGGACACTATCCCATGGATGGAACATCTGCACTTATCTTACGGCCCCACCATGGAGATTTTATGTGCACCAAAACAAACTGTCAAAAGCGCGAGGGGATGAGCGGGCTTAGAATTGACGGAGCCATAAAGAACTGGGAGTTCTGAAAAGCCCTCAAATTATTGTAGATGAGTGAACAACATTTGAGATAACAATTCAAGACAGGCAGTGGACATGATAGGAAAAATTTACTGTCATCGATTCGATATATTTACACTGCAACGAATTTATCATTGACGAGATCCAAGCTCTTGCAGATTTATTTATACTTGCTTGAACAATTGTTTCCTCTTGGTTGTGACTAGAGTGTCCGAACATCGGCCAAACAAACGGATTACATACACTCTACAAAAACAAATTAGCAAAAAAACATTAAAATATTAAAGGAACAAACCTAGCCACAAATTACACACTTATCGTGGGAAAAAAAATCAGAATCACACCAACTCCCGTGAAATACCGCGAATGTATGACCTGGTATGACGCAATTCACGGAAAAAGCCCCAAATTTCAAGTCCGATTTTGACCGTTTAAACCCTGTAAAAACGACGGGAGCCCCGACTTCTTAAAATGAACTACATGTATCGTACTAAAGTTCCATGCAAAAATAATCACAACACTGATCCCTGTCTCCCAGCAAACGACCAAAAGATTGTTTGTCAAACGCCGGTGTGCTCAATTTCTGTCCAGCTTTGACAGGAAACACAGATCATAAATGAATTTTTTCAAATTTTTCAACATAAACGTGATTTTCAGACTTATTTTGTACAAAAATATGCTTACCTGCAATTGAGAGTTCGATAATCTCTGGCCGTGATATTGCATTAGCAGCTCCTAGAAAAAGTTCGTTTGATTCTCTTGATAAGCGCAGAAAAAGGTTGAGGAAACGACAACCTACTCTCAACACGAAAACAACAACAGTGTCCGCCACTGCTCCGGCAGAGACGACGATATTGTGACGTAGCCGTGTGCAACACTCCATATTAGGAAGTTAATTTTGATTGGTTCGCTAAAAAACCCCAGCATCGGAACGGAGTTAATCGCTCCGAGGTGATATGCTTCTGGCCCAATCTATAGTTTCAAACGTGCTTCAAAGAATGGTGAACTTTATTCTGTCAAATTCTAATATAACGGAAAGTACTTTTTTTTTAGCTGCAGAAATCGACTTTTTGGAGCAAAACTGTGTCCGGGTTCTGGAACCGAGTTTAAGAACCTTGTGACGTCACTGGTTGTATTCACTCAGTAAGCGTTGTAGATTCTATCTCGTTTTCACTTGATTTATTCAAGTTTATTCTTCATATTGTCGATACCTACTAGTTTTCTACCTTGTAATTTCTGTCCAACCTTGACAGGAAATACACATCATAAACGTTGGAGGGCGCCAAAGGGTGTAGATTCACCAAAATGAATGCTACAGATTAGAACAGCTCAGCATACTTTTCGAACATCTGGAGTACTCGATTGGAGACTTCAAAGACTACTGTGGCAACTTTTATATCACGTCCTGAGGCCTACACACGATATATGGTCGTCTGTTTTCAGCCTGGTTCTGAAATCTGGATTCTCACGTTTGTCTAAGGTCTATTGACAAGGTTCTAACATATGCTGGGCAACTTTACTGCATTTAAAGCGGTAAGCGCATCAGCCATCCGCACAATCACGAAGTTATTAACGGTCCACAAGCACACAGAGGGTTCCTTTTTATGATACTAATAAGTGATTGTTGTTTTCGCCCACAAACAGTATCTTTGAAAATTGTGATCCACAGCAGGGTTTGCTTTATCGCCGCATACGTATCAGTGTAAACAAAGCGGGAATTTCGCTTCTCTTTCACACTTATCTCCCAATTGCAATTTCACGGCCGATGGATTACCTTGGGTTCTTTAGCGCATATTTATGTTTATGATCTTCACTTAATAGTATCCAAGTTCAAAGCAATTCGTTAAAACGTCACTAGTTTACACTCCTTTCGAAGGTTTATTAAACAGAATTTGAAATAATTTGTATGTATGACCTTTCGCCGCCGACATTGTCACGCTTTCTCTCGTTTCCTGAAAACATACCTGTAAGGTCATGGAAGCTTAGTTTACCGTTATAGTTTTAAATTCGCTCCCTCCATATAAGAGAAGAGGGTTTCTTAAATTGTTGCTGTTGTGATAACTTGTAGGATGTAGCAGATACAACTGGACTACAGGTCACTGTAGTACAACCTCGTCCACGGCGAAACTCACAAAGCGTCCGGTCTCCTCGAAACGAAGCGACTCGAAAACTCGAAGTGCTGTTACTGCGATTCGTGCGGCAGCACTCCGGATAATATTTTCAAAAGCCGCTTTCTCTTGTTTTCATGCCTTTTTTACTTTATGAGTGTAGATATTGTTTAATTAAATGCTGGCCATTTCACCAAGTGTCCCGATCATTTTGCGATTTAAGAGTCAATTCCTGTAAATACCGAAAATGTGATGACAGTAGCGAAATTTCGGATTTCTTCATATTTTGCCCAAATAACCTCTATAGTGAGTTGTTTTCGAAAATACCATTCAAAGGTCCTGAAGCGCTTTAGTTTTTTCGAAATCGAGGAAAGCCCGAAAGCTCTCTGCCGCCGCCGAAAATGGCCGAAAATTGTCCATTATCTTTTCGCTCGCACAAATGAACGCGATGATATCTTTGATATACCTTGGGTAGCTCATAGTGCATGTCTTACTAGCATTAATTTGATTAGCAAAAGCTCCGAGTGTTATAATATTTTAGGCCGATACAAGTACCTTCATCGAAGCTCGTGAGCGAAAGGGCTAAATTTAGCTAATTTCAAGACCATCAAAAGCCCACTGGTACATCGAATTTGAAGTCGAAACTAAAATTTTCTGAAAGCCCATACGCCATATTATGTTGTTTGAAAGTCTCTTCCGAGGCCCGAAAAAAGTACCCTGTCGAGAGCAATAAACGTGTGGTAACTTTTGAGCAATTCGTCATTCGTGAAACCAACATGGAACTTGGAAAGCTACATCATCAAGAACAAAAATAAGCGAGTGGAAGCATTTTTTCAATAAGGATGCTTGAATCTGGTCTTTTTCCTTTTAGCTTGACCACATGATTAACTTTGGCAGACATTTGCAGTTAAATAAATATAGACGCTGCTTTCGGTACATTGTAATGTCATGCAAATTTATTTCGATCACCGGCACGTGCATATCGCCCGAAACTGATTTTACTTCCGCCAACTGTATGTTTCTTTTTGAAGGTTACAACTGTAGCACATATTATTCGTCCAATATCGGCAGTTTTATGTGGAAGACCCACAGCCGAAAAAAAAACATTCTGAAACGTGAAACTTGATTAATCAATCAATGGATTACAGTTGCATCCATCATGTCTGGCGTAAATACTCGAGCACAACCATTTCATGTAAACAGGCACACTCTACTTTAAAAATAACCGTCTCATCGTGGCATTTCTTGAAATCCTGGTCTGAGACCAGGTAATGATAACAAAGCGTGAGCAGTTGGTGAAACCTCATGATCAACTGTCGCAGAGTTGTGGCATAAATATTACGGCAAGATAATTCGACCGTTGTATTTCTTACCCGTTTGCTTGCAGTTCTAATGGGTACAATTGCCCCTGTTTTTTACCACCAGATTTAAAGATCGTTCCTTTTCTATCACCTAATATGGCACATACCTCTGAATAATACACATACTGTGACATCATTTTGCTTCGAATGTTCCAACAGTCGTCCGCCACTTGCAAAACGTATAAAGCAGCAAGACAGATCAAAGTGTTTTGTGAGCAAAGTCGTGAATTGAACAAATGAACTAAAATATTTTTTGGGTTATGTTTAACATTATCTGGTTTAGGGAATAATGTGGTTGATTTTCATGTTTAGAGTACGAGCAGTAGTGCAGTGTTCACTAATAAGGTACCAAAGAAACACTGAAGTAACGTAACTAACATTTGGATAAGAAGGCATTACAATTGAAACGATCATGCTTTTACATTTGACAAGGGTGGACGACGTCATGTGTTTTAAACATTTTTCATTTTTGTTTCTGGTTCCGCACCAAGAAATAGTTGGTAGTAAATGTGGGTGAAAAGTGAACATTGGAAATATTGAAAAATCAAGGCAATACTGTCTTAATGAAAGCATTGATCATTCTCTCCTTATCAAATGAGATAAACAGAAACGAGGTTTAAGTTTTGTTGCAAAACGACATTTTCAGGTTCTGTTTATAAGGATGTACAAGGACACGTTCATGACATTTTCAATGGAAGTTTCCGATGATACGTTAAGATTCCGTGAAATGCAAAGTTTTGGCGATATTTTCATTTCAAGTTGTAACAAGGCGACGAAGAAACGAGGGTTATTTTCCTTTGTCGAGGGAAACAGACAGACTTCCAGCTAATGTAACCAATGTAGGTATGCCGATGGTGGAGAATATAGAATGAACAAGTTGCCTAGAGTATCCGCAGCGAAGAATATCTAGTTCCATTGCAGCCTTTAGTTTCACTGGCTTTAAAAACAATGAAAATGATTGGAAGAAAAACTGGCCTGCGAGAGCATCCGGATTTTTTTGGCTCGTGTCTTTTTTTTTTTTTGCGCAAGAAACAAGAGCAGAAAAAAACAGGTGCCCTCGCATGTTAAAGAAAAACACAAGCGACTTGATTGAGCCACGTGTTTATGAGCTAGGCACAATTCAACTGGAAGTCCAATATTTTCGGACTTCAAATCGGATCTCTCCAGGGTCGCTCGTTTCCCGACCGCTGGTCAAGGGGAACGAAGACTCTTGGTATGAGGCTACTAGAATTCCAGTGGAAACCACCAACCAGTCTGTCCGCAAGAACAATTTGTGATATCACCGGAGATTTCGATCTTATCTGATACTCAGCGCGTGTTTACCGACCAGTGCGTAATTTTAGCAATTTTGACCTTCAGGTTTGATTTGTAATACTTGATAAAAAACTATACTGAGGCTTCATCCACAATACGCCAGAGAAATTTGAAAACGCAGCTTTATTTCTACGGTTAGGTCTGCCGTCCTCAATAATTCGCCACGAAAACGGGCGCTCTTCAAACGAAAACACTGTTCAAACCCGAGGAATTTGAAAACGCCGGCTTCACTGGAAAAGTTGAAAATTTACAGAGTATGTAAATAACATGTAATTAACATGTAAATAATCCAAAAAAGACTGTAAAGAATAATTTACATGATTTTTCCCCTTTTACATGTTTTGGAGGTTTCATGTAAATAACATGTAAATATTTTAAGTGAAACATGTAAATGATGACGAAAACACTGTAAATGTTTCAAAGCAAAGGGCTAAGATCATGTAAATAACATGTAAACTGTTCCTGCAAATACTGTAAATAGCCTGTAAATTTCTTGTGATTCAACCTGGAAACCCGTAAATAACATGTAAATTTAATACAGGGAGGGTGCCATAATACTGTAAATAACATGTAAATAAAAAAGAGGAGGCTGTAAACAACATGTAAATAAAAAAAGGGAGGCTGTAAATAACATGGAAAATGAAAACAGGAGCCTGTAAATAACATGTAAATCGAAGAAGGGAGCCTGTAAATAACATGTAAATCGAAAAAGGGAGCCTGTAAATAACGTGTAAATCGAAAAAAGGAGTGTAAATAACATGGAAATCAAAAAAGGAGCCCATAAAGAACATGTAAATCGAAAAAGGGAGCCTGTAAATAACACGTAAATCAAAAAAGGGAGCCTGTAAATAACATGTAAATCGAAAAAGGGAGCCTGTAAATAACATGTAAATCGAAGAAGGGAGCCTGTAAATAACATGTAAATGGAAAAGGGGAGCCTGTAAATAACATGTAAATGGAAAAGGGGAGCCTGTAAATAACATGGAAATCGAAAAAGGGAGCCTGTAAATAACATGTAAATCGAAAAAGGGAGCCTGTAAATAACATGGAAATCGGAAAAGGGAGCCTGTAAATAGCATGTAAATGGAAAAAGGGAGCCTGTAAATAACATGGAAATTGAAAAAGACAGCCTGTAAATAACCTGTAAATTGAAAAAGGGAGCCTGCAAATAACCTGTAAATTGAAAAAGGGAGCCCGTAAATAACCTGGAAATGGAAAAAGGGAGCCTGTAAATAACATGGAAATCGAAAAAGGAGGCAGAAACCCTGTACGATAAATGACTTGTAAATAATAACTTGAAGAAAAATGCATGGAATGTACTGTTTTATTGTAATCAAATCTGTTGACCTTAATCATAATAGTAGAAAATATGCAAATTTATACAGAATCAGAAATTTATTGCAATCAGAACAAACTCAGTAAAATTCAAATAGTTTTTATATGCCATGAATAAGGTGTACAATGTATACATTGCAACAAATAAAACATGTTTTCTTTTCTATCTATCCATAACAAGACGACTTAAATGTAATTTTTTGCATGGCCAAAATATTTTAAAATACCATGAGTGAGCTCCTTTAACCGAATTCAAGCACTTTTCAAGAAGACTACTGAAATTCAAGACCTTTTCAAGATTGTGTGAAACCATGTCATATTCAGCTCTATTTAATTCCTAAATAATAAAATGATTAAGAACTATACTGTTGTCAGCTACAACTAGTAAAAATTTTGCAATTTAGGTGTATTACTAAATTAAAATTGTTTGCGAATGGATACCTGTCTTAAATATATACTAAATCCACAAAGTCAAATGTAACATAATGATAATACCTTTGTCATAAAATGAATGAATAAACTGTTTTTTCTTACTAAGTAATTAATGTAGGATTAAATTAGCCTTAATAATGAAAAATGGGGGAGGCACGATGGCCTCATAGTTACATATAGTGCGCTCAACTCCTAATCGAGCGATTCGGGTTCAAGCTCTAGGTGGGTACATTCTGTTGGGTTGTTGGGCAACACACTTTACTCTCAGTGCCTCTCCACCCAGGTGTATAAGTGGGTAGCAGCGAATTTAATGGACTTTACCTTTACCTTATTATGAAAATTACTGCAACGTAAGTGTGAAGTATTGATCAACTTTTTTCATAGAGTGAATTGTTCTTTTGAAATAACAGAAAATAGGGAGAAAAAACCTTTACCACAAGATAGAGACTGACATTTTAAATTCATCACAAAAACATTCATGTCAAAGGAATACTAGATTGCATAACATAAAACAAGGCTTCTGACATCTTTTAGGCTATATTTACAAAGTCACAGTTTCCTTCTTTTTCCAAAACTGTACGGAATCCAAACAGTACAAACATTTTGGACCCCTGACAAAACATTCACTGTAAACAATATTCAAAATTTTACTTTTTCTTTTTGTGATAAAAAAAAAACTGTAATGTAAAAAAAAAATTCATAGGGGCCTGTTGAAATTGAAAGGCGTATCTAGTACCATAGTTCCCATAACACATCATAAGTTAATAAATTATTGTTCTGGTGCTACATGTTTGTAAACATAGCCTTTGCTTTTTATGATGAAATCTTATAGCTGCTGTATTGAACAATAAGTATCAACCTAGCAATCTAAGATATTTAAATTTGATGCTAATTCACTAACACAGGTACAGTGTAAGTGATACTTCAAAGCATTAAAAAATAATGTTTAAAGTGGTTGAATTTATGCCAGAAAGCTGCCAGACCATATCAAAGTGTTGAAGATCACCATGTTAGACTGTAATGCACCAGGGGCCCATTTCTCGAAGGTCCCAAAAAGTTTTTGCACCCAGAAAGCCTTACCAAAATCTGAAATCTTATGCTTACAGAGCTGTTTTAATCGCTTATTCTCAATATGAACAGAGGTTTCCTTCACACAAGAAGTTTCAGGCATATAAAACTCTTAGGTTTTAGACACAGCTCAATTAAAGATGGCTTTCTGGGCGTGAAACATTTCCAGGGCCTTCAAGAAATGGGCCTTGGACCCCTTATAGAGTCATAAGTACTGTAGACTTCTCAGTGGCTGATTTTTTCCTGATCAAGCATCAATGCCAAGGAGTATGCATTTATTGATCGCTCTCAATTTTACTTCATCCTACAAGTAACATAAAACATTTCGTTAAATAAGATAAGTTATGTCTGAGTATGAATCAGCAAATTCTGTGTATGATATCAATCAGTGAATTTTACATTGGAGTTATTATTTTGTTTCTTATCATTCCAATTTATACTGTGACCTTTGAAATCGGACTGTAGCCGGTCATGTTGACTGGCCAAAGTAATTTTAGCTCAGTCACGTCTCGTTTCTGACCGGTCAGGACATTTATGCAAAAATCAAGTACATGTAATGTGAGCCAAATTAAACCCACAAATATAGTTTGTTTGTTCCAGTCACTGCTAGACCGTTTAAAAATTGGCTTAATATTTTTCCGAACGGATTTAACCTCAGTCACTCAAATGGCATTCCTATCAATCTTGAACGCATGACAAACAGCAAGCGAATGGTCTTTAGCAGTTCGAACAGATACATGTATGCATTGGTGTATGTTTTCATTAGAGGTCATAATAAAAAAGAGATTAAAAACTCTCAGATTTACAGTTGGAGATTTGATTGTTTATTCAAGAATGAACAACGTGACCGTCTCAACATGACATGACTGGTCAACATGACCGGCGAGTGAAGTTTTTGGCCAGTCAAGTCACCATTCTGGCCAGACATTGCCTGTTGACCGGCCATTATTTTGAGCCCTGAATATTCATCAATCAAACAGATCTTACATCTACATCTGTAGCTATTGTGTGACAAAAACTTTGCATCTCTGATTGGAAGGCACTGAATGTCAGAGGATGTAGAAGAACTAAACTCAAAATGTGTGGCAGTAAATATTCAATGTTCACTATCTTCTACATTGTAATATTCATGCACAATAAATCAAACTCCTATCAAACAATGTTTAAATAATAAGTCAAGTTATTTGCAGGCACAATTTGATTGTTTCTTACACGCACTTATGCTCTATTGGTGGACAAAGGTACAGCTGATGTCATAAATGTTTGTTTTTGTTTCTTTGTTATGTATTTCAAAGCAGATAGATTCTACGTTGTCGCGCATTTGTTCAGTAATAGATCACAGAGGACATCAAAATGTGGTAAGAACATAGTGACACGCCTGAAAAATTCACAGATTCTGTGACACACTCTGGTAATGGCTTATGTGAATATTTTTTGTTTTTACCACATTTTGGTGTTATCTGTGATCTACTCAGGGCAGGAAAAAACCAGGTCTGATTTCCTCAGCCAAGTAAATTTTGCTCTTGGGCAAACAAAAATAGAAGTTCAGTGGCCCGGTGGGCAAGTGAAATTACAATGTAGCCTCAGTAGTCTTGTGAGTCTGACTAAAAATGCCAGCTTGATAAATGATAATTTCCAGTCATTCCATTTCAAAACTTAAGACCTAAAGATTAGTTAATTATTAGGTTGAAAGCAAGAATTAGTTAGGAATCCGAGCGTACCTCATTCGCATTTGTCCTCTGATTTCCCTACTGGCCACCACACTGGCAACTAATATTTAAATGGGGGCAAGTGAAAACTGAAATTGACTGGCCCACTGGGCAAGTGACTTACAATTTTTTTTCCTGCCCTGCTACAGATGAATGAACAGATGCATGACACATGAAACCTGCATGTATTTGGTAAGAGCCCAATTTCGTACAAGTAAAATGTACAGCTGTAACAGGTCTCTAAAATGCTGTCTGGTCATCCCAGGGTAAGGCAATCGATTGAAATTGATCCATAAATTGATATAAATCAATAAATTGAAATTAATGTAAGTGTCATCAGTGCTATCAATCAATTGAAAGAAATTCATACTCACATGCTAGAGAAGTTTCAAGTTATCAATTTGATTTTACCAAATTTATCAGTCATTAGAGAATCAATTGAAAGTTGGCCTCTCTTTGTTAGTTCACATAAACTGTAGAAAAATTGTGTCCCTCAACACAATGTTTGATTGTAACTTTTTTATGTAGATTTCAAAGGCACTACCAAAGATCCCCAAAACATAGTCCCCGATACATGTATGCCAGCAAAATATTCTTTTTACAAGATACAATGTTATGTTTTTATGCAATTGTATTCATGATTTCATATTTCACTTCATATCTTTTGTTCATTTCTTTCTTAAATGTTGCTTAGAAGATACGCTAGTATCAGCAAAATTGATAATGTTTATTGAAAATTTGATCACAATCGATTACTCATGACGAATGCTTTTATTGATTTCTGATATCATTGACTAATTCCTATTGATTGTTATGAAATAATCGATTGACTATACTGTGTCGTCCAAGACAAGTAGATTTTCCTGCCTGGGCAAGTTACTCTTCCTTTTTTTCAAGTCCTGTGTAGTTTTCATGACAGTTTGAGGTACAGGTATACCTCTTTATAAAGTATCGAAGTGTTTTTTTTGTGAAAGAAAATTTCACAACATTTAACTTACTATCAGCACCAGTGGGTGCAATGTCCACGAACAGTTGTGTAGCATATTGTAACTTGCATGTAGGTACAACTGTAGACAATTAAGTAACTTCAGAATACTTACACTAGCATAAGAGAAATTTCTCTGCTGAAGATGGCACATTACATTTTAGCTTACTAGCATTCACATCAGAGGGCAACATAACCTTACAAGAGAATGCATCAGAAGGAATCATAAGGTGCATATAAGCCAATAACAAATGTCGCATGCTCTTACTCGGTTATCGAGAACAGATAATAACAGATAATAACAGATAATAAAGCCCTTTATGCACAGCAGGTACACCTCAACAAAGTCGATTCCACAAGCAATGTAACTTCTCCTTGATAATGACACATTCACAACCAAAGGCAAAACGAAATGTATACGTATCTTGACGTTACTTTACTCTACTCGTTCAATTTATGCAAGACTTGCTTACCTGTTGTTGTTGTTGCCTGTAATCGCTATCTTCAGCTTCTGCGTAACGGAAAACTTTGCCTTGAAACCGTGCACGATGACGAAGCGAAGGTAGAGTGGATTTTGGCCCGCTAAAACAGAGCTCGAGTTCGATTCAAGTTCCAACGAACTGCCAAACATGGCGGGAGAACCGAGAGGACGTGGTACCTAACATGAAGACCGCTGATTCCTGTTTGTTAGTGATCGGGCACTCACAAGGCTGGTATGCTCTTATAAAGGGACTGGGATAACAGTGATGGCAATGAAAGCACAAAACGGTAGAAATCACCAAAAAAACAAACAAACAAACAAACAAACAAAAAAACAAAATGTCATTTTGGGTACCGAAAAAAAGTCAGCTATCATTTCGGAAAGGCGATAAGTCCTAACGTTTTCGGGAAATGGACAAAAAAGCCCTAATAAGTACGAGATACACACGCTCCCCTAGAATAACCGAACAGATTTTTTTTTTTTTTTTTGCGCAACCTAAAATTAACCTACAGAGCTTTGAAAGTACACCAGATAGCCTAAAACAGCGTTTCAAAGCATTCGAGAGAAAACGGTCGTTGGGCCGGCCGTGTCCCTTATGGTTCCCTGCCTAACCTAAATCGCGTCAGTTCAAATTCGGTCACCGGGGCTCTTTCCGTCTTGAACTCATACAACACGTGACGCTTTCATGGTCCTTCATGAATAAATACGTACGTTGCCGAGAATTAATTTTTCTCTTTTCTAGAGACGTAAGCTTGGGACGCCTGCAATTCTAGTTTTATTTTGTCGTTGTGGATGTGCGGAAAGTTCACAAGAAGACAGCTTAGTGCGGTGTCGATCAATGCAGCGATTTAGTTTGGTGCATACCTTCTAACCCAAATTCAATTTAAAGCACACTATAGCACACACTTGGATTTTAGAGAGGTTCAAATGCTTCAACGTAAAAGGCACCTTAATGGAGGCTTCACGGAGGTTTACGGAGCTTTAGGGCGGTGTTACATTTTAACTTTACACGCCTTTAAAAGGTCCCATTTATATGTTCTCGGTTACCCGAGACAACCCTTCCTCTCTCTCCCCCCCGTCCCCCCAAGTTTAACCTGGCCGGGGTAACTTTTCATTTATTTCCTTGCAAAATCCAACCAACCGTTTACAAGAGGATAGCGAACCTGTCGGTAACTTGGAATTTACATCATTTCAACAGTCTTCGTTGGTTGAACCGTTACACCAGAGTTATATTAAATAAGCCCACTTTTCGGTTACATGGTTTTTGCAAAGTTTAGGCAGGCCTTCTCTTAAATTTAGTGTTTTTTTCTAAGAGTCTCCATTTTACATTAACGTGGTCTTAACAGTTTTTCGAAAAGCCCCCATTATCTCATTTAAATTGTTTTCACAGCCTTTGCAAGGTCCCCCTTTTTAATTTACATGTTTTTAACAGGCTATTTACAGCCCCCCACTGCACCCGTGCAACTTCTAGGTTTTCCATTTACATGGTTTTTACATGTTTCTTACAGGCTCCCTCTCTTTCATTTACATTGTTTTTACATGTTTCTTTCAGGCCCCCTTTTTTTCATTTACATGGTTTTTACATCTTTCTTACAGGCCCCCTTTTTTCATTGACATGGTTTTTACATGTTTCTTACAGCCCCCCTTTTTTCATTTACATGGTTTTTACATGTTTCTTACAGGCCCCCTTTTTTCATTTACATGGTTTTTACATGTTTCTTACAGGCCCCCTTTTTTCATTTACATGGTTTTTACATGTTTCTTACAGGCCCCCTTTTTTCATTTACATGGTTTTTACAGGGTTACAAACATAACATTTCCAGACTTTTTACAGCATTCGCTTGAATTATTTACACGTTTCTTACATGGTTTAGCAAAGCAATTTACATGTTTTTTACAAAGGCAGATACTGTAAAAGTGCGTAAAATATTTTACAGGTTTTTACATGTTCTTCAAATGATCATTGTCGACAAAGACAATGTAAATCACTATTTACAGAACATTTACATGCTGTACTAAAAGCTGTAAATTTCCTGTAAATTTATTTTACAAAACCCTAACATGTAAATTGTAATTTACAAAGAATGTAAATCAATATTTACATGCTGTAAATTAAAATTGACATGTCCATGTAAATTTTCAACTTTTCCAGTGCTTTGTGTTTAAATTTGAACGGAAAACATTGTTAAAATAGAGCTTTTCCAAAACGATGACGTCACGATCTACTCAAACACAAATCCAAAATGACTGGTGATTGTTGCGTTTTCAAATTTCTCCAACGAAGTGTGGACAGAAAACATTTGATGTGTTTTCAGAGTGATTAACACTCTTTTCAAATTTCTCCGGCGTAGTGTGGACGGGGCATGAGTGTTTGCAGTTCCAGGGTATTGCCATTCAAAGTTAACGCTTACATCCTGCATGAACGCCACCAGATAGACTTGCCACAAGTAGACTTCTACTTCTATAAAATGAAGTCCACTTGTTCCGCTTGCTCGGATTCGAATTTAAAATTTGAAAAAGTTTTGGCACGAAAACATGGGTGTGACATAATGTTTCACAGCCTACCCCTAATTCCCTAGGCCCGGTTGTTCGAAAGCCGATTAACACTAGTCCAGGATTAAAAGTTAATCAGAGTTCTAATTTCTCTTGAATAAAAGTGTTTTCACTGTCCATGTTTCCTGGAGTTTGACATTAGTCAAAGCCAAAATTGAGGGACAAAAAAATTTGAACAGAAAACTTCACTGAAAAGTTACAAAATTGAAATAAAAATTTACGCTATTCCTGGATTAGCTTAATCGTGCTTTGAACAACCCGACCCTGGGGTTTTTTTGAAACATTTCAGAGCGAGCGAACGTAAGCAGAAAAATAAGCCATATGCTCAGTAACCACAGTCATGTATAAGATCAGGAGCCATGATGATTATAGTTCCTGATAAGATCAGATTTCAAGTTGAACAAATGACAGGCCAAAATATTAAAAAATATCAACAAAAAGAACTCAACTTGAGGTGTATTAAGACTGATAAGAAAACAAGAAGTTATATTTTTTTCTTTGCCGCGCGACAAAAGCCAAGAAAATTGAACACGCAAAAACGAAACCGAAAACAAAATTCCCATTCTTTTACTATAGCGGATAACATTTGAGAAAACACCGGAAAATAAAAGCGAAAAGACACATCTAAACAACGATTTAAAAACAAGAAATCAGATAATATCTTCGTGTGCGACAAATAATACAGCGCAGTGAAAGAAACATGAAACATGAAAATTGTAAATAAAAAAGACGACAAAAATAAGCCAATTACTTTGAGATAAATCGTATTTCAACCGCGCTAAATTAGGCCCGCCTTTTACATGCGCCGAATCGAATTGCCGAATTAAGTGCATGTAAAATGCGACGCTTAAATCAATTAAATGCTACATATTTCAATTAAATGCGAGTTCAGTCGAATATTTGACTGATCCAGTCGAATATACGACTGAAGTTCGACAGTTGATTTAAACGCCGCATTTTACATCTGCCAAATCTAATTCATAAATTATGTTAAATAAATTATGTTAAATAAATTATGTTTGCTCGAATGGGAATTAACACGTCGCTATCGCTCGCGCTCAGCAATTTTATTCGGCAAAAAAATACGAGGTTTAAATCAAATCAGCCGAACTTATTCATTCGAGTCGACTAAAATTAGTATTTGATTTGGCGCATGTAAAATGCTACTTTTAAACCGGGCCTTAGTGCCCACTTATTTCTTTTCTCAGGAGTTTTGTAGTAGCTGAATAAAACTCAAAAAAATGTATTTGAACCAGGCGAATAACCTAAACAAACACGTCCGCGGAGGTCGCCGTAAATTAAATATGCAGAAATCCACGGTGCAAAAATACTGTTTACTTTAAAACCTAAAATTTCCGAAGAAAGGTAACCAAATGAGAGAAACATGACAGGAAGTTCAATAACAATAAATTTTCCTTCAAGATGAGGCAAAAAAAAAACTGGTTAAAATCAAAAAAAATGTTCAAAATTTCGCAGACGTGCTTCGCTGCGTGACAGCATGTTCAAATTAATAGATCGTTTTTACTGTCACGCAATAAAAAAATAAATCGAAAACCATCCTTTGGAAAAAGCTATGAAATTATGATGTTATAGAAGACAACTAAATAAGACACTTCTCCAAGTTTTAGGCCTGTGCGTTTCCCCAAACTTCAGATATTCGTCGAAATGTTTCGCAGATATTTACACAGCCCAGTATTAAAACGCAATGTTGGTGTACCTCCGTGGTACACCAATATGGCGACCGGAAAATAGTGTAAACATCTGGAACTTCCTTTGGCTATCTAGGCGACTGATTATCAGTACTGATCAAACAAGCATTTACATAAGCACTTTTCCTAATGCTCTAACTTCTAAAAAGGCTGAAAATCACGAGATAAGTATATATTTTTCGACGAACTCGATCGCAGCCTTGTGTCACGCACCTCCATAACTCTGAAATTCAAAATGCTCTGGATTCCAAACGAAGCACGTTATTGAGCTGTAAAATTGTAAACAGATATGAATATATCGCCTCTTATGCCTGACGAGGATAAAAACTTTGGTGGCTCTTTAGTTTTGGATTTTAGAAAGTGATGACGTCACGTGAAAACGATCTATTCTTCATGCTGAAGCGAAAGCTTGAGTTTTTGCCGACGGCTTTTGCAGTCATTTTATCGGCCGTGGCTTTACTAGTAGTTCAAAAATTTGAATTAAACTTCGAAGTAATACTGTACATTACCATTTTTGTTTTCTTTAAAGTCCAGGAAGCTGCTTGAAATCCGCGATCTGTATTCAAAACCAACCTGACAGCGCAGCGACTTTGTAAACAAAAGGTTGTATTTACCTTTAAAAGCATCCTTAATTTCTGTGTCAGAACTTTCTGGTCCCAAAACTACAGCTTGGACTCCTTTCTCGTTCAGGCTGGGTACCTGGTCTTTCATCAAGGAAATCAAAGAAAAAATAACAGGACAAACTGTCTCAAAAACTTCTGTTTCACCACGTTCAAAAAAGTCCAATACAAACGGCCTAATGTGGAATGTTAAACTCTTTGCAGATCCAGACGGTGATCGCGACGACTAATGCATCCTTCAACTACTACCTTGATTCACTCCGATTTCTTCGAAACCAAGCTTCTTGAGCAAAACATCTTGTTTCAGCTTAACTGTGTTGTGTGTAGCTTGCGAAGAGCCCTGGTACAAAACAAGTGTTGAAGACCTTCCCTCAAAACAAACTTTGCGACTCTATTTGCCGAGTAATGAACACATGTGACCTCTAAGCTCTAAAAAAGGCACTGTCGAGCGGCAGAAAAATCCACGAATACCAAATATACTCACTGACAGTTGTTCGGTGAAGGACAAATTAACCTACAGACGACAGGGGACAGACAATCCTCGTACAGACTTGAGCCCGCTGAGTTATCAGCGGTTTAATTAATTGTAATCTCTATTTTCTCCGTCTCATTCATGTTATGCTCATTTAGCACAGCGGGTAGTGGACAAGTCCGCATTGGAAAGTAACTGCGATCGACTCCGGGTGCATGTAGATTTTTAATTTTTTTCTTTCCTTTCTTTTTTCAATGTTTTTAGCGATAAAATAAATAAATGCTCTGTGTTTATATCATTTCGCTCTCTATATGTGCATTTACCATACCATAACCGTACTTCAACGACTTCCGTTTCTGTAAAATCCATACGCAGTCCGCATCCAGTGAGAACTTGTGCTGCTCATCGATTTTACGATTCTGGATGTTCTCATTTTCGGTGGCCGAGTCTTCTTTAACTTACATCTTTTAATTTAGAGCTTTAAAACAGCTTATTTTAATTAACTTGACAGCAATTTAAAAGTAAGCCGCGAGCGTACCTCATTTGCATAATGTTTACAGCCCATCGAGCGAGCGAGGCATTTCCCCATAACTCACGATAACTCGTATTGCGCATGCGCAATTCACGGGTTAAAAACCACTGCGCTTTCCAGATTTCTTCCTTACAAAGTTTCCAGACTTCGCTTCCTTTGAAAATTCCACGACTTCGCCGTTCTGTTAGCCAGTCTGAATAACTGTCATGGTGTTAGTTGAGTAAGTACTTGACTTTTGTTTGGTGGTCCCAGATCAGAAAAAATCGGCAAATGTGGATTGCGTGACTACTTGCGAAGTGTAAAGACCGCGGCGAGTGAATCCAAACTGTTTGCTCGTGCAAGTAAGATAGTTCGCATTGTCAGCCCAACTAAACATTTTTGGACGAAATTGGAAGATGTAGGGGGGAAGGGGGTGTTGTTTAAGTCTGCAAAAGGACAGAACTCGACGAATCACAGAGCCGAGGGTCCTGCTATCACGTCATGTCTACGTAGATTAATGGAAAGTATTACCGCATTCACAAAAGTTGTACAATACACCTTTCCTCTTTACCTTTAAAATACATGTTTGTCGTTTGTGCTTTTTGAATAGAAATGCACCGTTGATAGTGCTGGGATACAAAAAGAGCAAAAGAAGCCTAGAGGGCATCGGATTTTAGATGCGCGGTGTGTGTTTACATCCATATTCACCCCTGTTGCTTTCTGCTAAACGATATAAACTATAATATGGACGCTTTCCATTCGACCAAAACTTCTGAAATTTTCGAGACAGGCATGAATGGTACGCAAATTTCCTGGGAAAGGTTCCAGAAAATCCGCAAAATTTTTGGTCCAATGGAAAGCGCCCATATATATACCTCCTTAGCCGGGAATTCGGTAGCAGAAAAATAGGACAGTCAGAAGAGCTAAAATGTTTCTTTATTTTACCTTGAGAATTCACAATTATGGACAAAGCGAACTTCTACATCCATAATTAGCCAGTGTAAAATAGTTAGCATTATGTATTGTAACCTTATTTTGCACGTTTTAGAGGCAAAAGTAAGAGCGAATGCATGGACCGTCCACCGGGACAAAAAATGTATCTGTTGTAGAGAGGAGTCCGCTGTGGAGAGGTGACCGTTAGTGGAGGTTCGACTGTATAGTCTATATAGTTTTAAAAAAGAAAGTAACAAGAGTGAATATGTACGCAAATTCTCAACACGTACCCATTTAAGACTAGTGCCTCCTATACCAAAAGCACAAGCAATATACCTGTGTTTTAAAGTTGAATAGGAATAGGAAGGGTGTGGTTTTTTATTACCGGTAATAAAGTCGAAACTTTCTACAACGGTCAAGTTGCGAACAGAGGAAAGTGGATTTTATGGAACGGTATCAGTAGAGGTAAAGTACGACACCGATATTTTCTTGCGATTCAAGATTTTTACCTTAAAAAAAAATGCTCAGTGTAACATGTAAATACGTAACACAATCAAAACATATCAATAAGACAGAAACCAAACAGAAATAGAGACCAACGACGCGCAGTATAGATCAAGTTTCGTGACCATGTCCAATAAAAAATGAAGTTTTGAAGACAGGGTTTGTCAGCTGTTGATTAACTGGCCGTTTCGGAGAGGTTTTTTTGGCAGTTGGGACGCGTTTTAGTGGCTCTTGCCGTTGTGTAGAGGTGGCCATTCTAAAGAGGTTAAAATAAGAGTGACCGTCCGCCAGTACGAAAAAAGTGGTCGTTGCAGAGAGGTGGCCATTTCTGTAGAGGTAGCTGATAGTGGAGGTTCGACTGTAGTTTCCATTTTTTCACGCAGACGTAGAGAGAAAACACCCTGCCTACACGAGGCGAGCAAGGAACAGTTTTGATTCCCTATCCACGCCCCCGGCGAGGCAAGCAGACTCCCATATAAAAATGACGGAGGTGCTTTTCCTACCTTTTAGGGGTTAAAAATGAAGTTCAAGTAGCCTTAAGGGTGTTTATCCTCAAAAGGTCCCCAGCGGCAGCTTTTGGGATGCCTTTTAGGGTACTGATCCGAAAAGAAATATGACAGGAGATAATGTGTTATGTAAGAATTGGTATCTCTTAGGAGAGAAAAAATTTCAAGCCACGCCCACAAAACAGGATCTTGGTACCTCTTAAGGGTTCTTTTCAAAATTTCCACGAGAACCCCCGTCCTTTTTATATGGGTGTCCCCTCCCCTCGGGGTCTACGTCGCCATCTTTACTCAATTTGCAAAACGTCATATGTTCATGATTGTCACGCAATCCACATTTGCCGAATTGTCTGAACTACGACCACCAAACAATGTCAAGTACTCAACTAACACCATGACACTTATTCGGACTGGTCAACAGAACAGCGAAGTCTTGGAACTTTACAAGAGAGCGAAGTCTGAAAACTTTGTAAGAAAGAAATCTGGACAGCGTAGTGCGACTGACTAGGAAACATTTGTGATTTTCTGTCTTGCTGCTCACGTTTTGCAAGTGGCGGACGACTGTTAGAACACTCCAAGTAAAATGATGTCACAGTATGTGTTTTATTCAGTGGTATGTGCCATATTAGGTGATAGGAAACGAACGATTCATCTATAAATCTGGTGGTAAAGACAGGGGCAATTGTACCCATTATATTAGAATTGCAAGCACACGGGTAAGAAATATAACGGTCGAATATCTTGCTGTATTATGCCACAACTTTGCGACAGTTGATCATGAGGTTTCGCCAACTGGTTACGCTTTGTTATCATTACCTGGTCTCAGACCAGGATTTCAAGAAATGCTGCAATGAGACGGTTATTTTTAAAGTAGAGTGCACCTATTTACATGAAATGGTTGTGCTCGAATATTTACGCCAAACATGATGGATGCAACTGTATTCGATTGATTACTCAAGTTTCACGTTTCAAAATGTTTTTTTTTCTTGAGGTCAGGTTCGGCTGTGGGTCTTCCACGAAAATTAAAACTGCCGATCTTGAACGAATAATATGTGCTACAGTTGTAACCGTCAAAAAGAAACATACAGCAGGCGGAAGTAAAATCAGTTTCGGGCGATATGCACGTGCCGGTGATCGAAATAAATTTGCATAACATTACAATGTACCGAAAGCAGCTTCTTTTTTATTTAACTGCAAATGTTTGCCAAAGTTAATCATGGGGTCAAGCTAAAAAGAAAAAAAAACAGATTGCAAGCATCTTTATTGACGAAAAAGGTTTCCATTCGCTTATTTTCGTTCTTGATGAAGTTAGCTTTCCAAGTTCCGTGTTGGTTTCACGAATGACGAATTTCTCAAAATGTACCACACGATTATTGCTCTCGACAGGGTACTTTTTCGGGCCTCGGAAGAGACTTTCACAAAACATAATATGGCGTATGGGCTTACAGAAAATTTTAGTTTCGACTTCAAATTCGATGTACTAGTGGGCTTTTGATGATCTTGAAATTAGCTAAAATTAGCCCTTTCGCTCACGAGCTTCGATGAAGGTACTTGTATAGGCCTAAAATATTGTAACACCTGGAGCTTTTGCTAATCAAATTAATGCTTTAGAAACAGCAAGACATGCACTATGATCTACCGAAAGTATATTGATAGATATCGTTGCGTTGATCTGTACGAGCGAAAACAAAATGCACAATTTTCGGTCATTTTCGGCGGCGGCAGAGAGCTAAAATGGCGATTTTCGGGCTTTCCTCGATTTCGAAAAAACTAAAGCGCTTCAGGACCTTTGAATGGTATTTTCGAAAACAACTCATTATAGAAGTTATTTGGGCAAAATATGAAGAAATCCGAAATTTCGCGACTGTCATCCCATTTTCGGTATTCACAGGAATCGACTCTTAAGAACTCGCACTCCATAAAATATGCCTACATAAAATATCCTGGAAATATCCAATTTCAGTATATACCACCCAAGTGAATAGTGCTTTTCGCGCGCTCTGATTGGTTAACTCGGAGGTGATTGGCAAGTACTATTCAACTCCAAGCAGCCGGCGCGAGAGATTCTGAAATTTCCCACCGCTTGTCACACATAAAATAACGTTTAGTCCGCTAATTATTCAGCCTTTGTGGTATATACTAAAACAATTATTCACCTCAGTGTCGGTGAAAGTGATGGATATTTATCTCCACTTCGGTGAATAATTGTTAAAAATAGACTGAAAAGCCCCAGGATCGATTCTCCACCTCTTCATGTCTAAGGCTACTGTTATTATCTGCTTTAAAGTTCCGAGATGTCCTTAAGATGGGTTTTTGGGGGACTTCGAACAGTATTCTCTTCTCCCATAATCACTCTAAATTTACAGCGCGGTATGAGAGCAACACAACCAGTGACGTCACTAGGCTGTTTTAGCCGCGCCAAGAGGGCCGCTAATTTTGGACTTAACCAGCCAACTTCGAACGGCTGAAAAGCAGTTTTCGCTTGCCGTATGCGAAAAAACAGTCTGCAGTGTTTCCAAGTAAGGTTGAAACTTTATTACTAAGCAAAAATCTCACATACGAAAATTTCGTTTCAGTAGCACTTTAAATGGGTTAAATAATCACATGGAGTATATTCATCATTGAAAACTTAGAGGTCTAACTTTTTTGAGTTTTGCCTGTTGTGTCGCTAGTGAGATAATTTTTTTTCATATCAGTTTCAATTTGCCTTACTGCATCATTGTCTAAAGTTTCAAGATCTAGATCAGATAAATGGTATTTTTCTAACATGTTCAAAAAGTTGGAATAAAACCCGGAATTATTAATAGAATGCAAATTTTTCGACATCAGAAAGATTGTTTGACGATAGGGTCATCGTGTTTGTTGTTTAGATAAAGATAACATTTCATTATTTTTCGGTTAATTACAATAAGTAGCAGGTCTCGTCCAAGCTCAGCAGCTACAAGCGACGTTAAAGGTGATAGTGGTAGTGATACTGTGGTAGTGGTGGTGGTACTGGTGCTGGTAGTGTTAGTGGTAATGGTGGTAGTGGTGGTGGTAGTGGTGGTGATAGTGGCAGTGGTAGTGGTAGTGGCAGTGGTAGTGGTAGTGGTAGTGGTAGTGGTAGTTGTAGTGGTGGTGGTGGTGCTAGTGGTAGTGGTAGTGGTAGTGTTAGTGGTAATGGTGGTAGTGGTGGTGGTAGTGGTGGTGGTAGTGGTGGTGGTAGTGGTGGTGATAGTGGCAGTGGTAGTGGTAGTGGCAGTGGTAGTGGTAGTGGTAGTGGTAGTGGTAGTTGTAGTGGTGGTGGTGGTGCTAGTGGCAGTGGTAGTGGTAGTGGCAGTGGTAGTGGTGATAGTAGTAGTGGTAGTGGTAGTTGTAGTGGTGGTGGTGGTGCTAGTGGTAGTGGTAGTGGAAGTGGTAGTGGTAGTGGTAGTGGTAGTGGTAGTGGTAGTGGTAGTGGTAGTGGTAGTGGTAGTGGTAGTGGTAGTGGTAGTGGTAGTGGTAGTGGTAGTGGTGGTGGTAGTTGTAGTGGTGGGGGTGGTGCTAGTGCTAGTGGTAGTGGTAGTGGTAGTGGTAGTGGTAGTGGTAGTGGTAGTGGTAGTGGTAGTGGTAGTGGTAGTGGTAGTGGTAGTGGTAGTGGTAGTGGTAGTGGTAGTGGTAGTTATAGTGGTAGTGGTAGTGGTAGTGGTAGTGGTAGTGGTAGTGGTAGTGGTAGTGGTAGTGGTAGTGGTGGTGGTGGTGGTAGTAGTAGTGGTAGTGGTAGTTGAAGTGGCGGTGGCGGTGCTAGTGGTAGTGGTAGTAGTAGTGGTAGTGGTAGTGGTGGTGGTAGTGGTAGTGGTAGTGGTAGTGGTAGTGGTAGTGGTAGTGGTAGTGGTAGTGGTAGTGGTAGTGGTAGTGGTAGTGGTAGTGGTGGTGGTGGTAGTGGTAGTGGTAGTGGTAGTGGTAGTGGTAGTGGTAGTGGTAGTGGTAGTGGTAGTGGTAGTGGTAGTGGTAGTGGTAGTGGTAGTGGTAGTGGTAGTGGTAGTGGTAGTGGTAGTGGTGGTGGTGGTAGTGGTGGTGGTGGTAGTGGTAGTGGTAGTGGTAGTGGTAGTGGTAGTGGTAGTGGTAGTGGTAGTGGTAGTGGTGGTGGTGGTAGTGGTAGTAGTAGTGGTGGTCGTGGTGGTACTGGTAGTGGTAGTGTTGGTACTGGTAGTGATAGTGGTAGTGATAGTGGTAGTGGGAGTGGGAGTGGTAGTGGTGGTGGTAGTGGTGGTGGTAGTGGTAGTGATAGTGATAGCGGTAATGGTAGTAGTAGTGGTGGTGGTAGTGCTAGTGGTGATGGTGGTGATCGTAGTGGTGGCTGTGGTAGTGGTAGTGGTAGTGGTAGTGGCAGTGAGAGTGGTGGTGGTAGTCGTAGTGGTAGTGGTATTAGTAGTGGTAGTGGCAGTGGTGGTTGTAGTAGTTGTGGTGATAGTGGTCGTGGTGGTGGTGGTAATGGTGGTGGTAGTGGTAGTGTTTGTGGTAGTGGTGGTGGAGGTGGTAGTGATAGTGGTAGTGGTAATGGTGGTAGTAGTGGTGGTTGTGGTGGCAGTGGTGGTGGTGGTGGTGGTCGTGGTGGTGTTGGTAGTTGCGGTGGTGTTGTAAGGGGTAGTGGTGGTGTTGGTGGTAGTTGTAGTGATAGTGGTTATGGTATTGATAATGGTAGTGGTATAGTTGTGGGTAGCGATATTCAAAAAGCAGATACCCAAACAGTTCTTCAATCAGCAGGTTCTTAAATGAACGAAATAACAACGAAGGGGGCCTCTTAAAAGTTAACATTTATTCCACTTCCGAAAATCTTAAGTAACAAATACCTACTTGATATTGTATCCAAACTTGGTGATATCCCCATGTCGATCCTTCTCATATGTACACAGTCCTTCTTCATTTTTGCGGTTTGTGGCGCGTGGAGTGTAAATAGTAACATCAATACCCCAGTAGTTTCTCTCCAACAGCACTCTTATACCGGACGGGACTATAACCTGAATTGAAGAAAACTCACACTTGTTCGTCAATTTCTTTTTTTAAGGTTACTCCAAACATTCGCGGGGCTACGTTTTCCAAATTTTCTTTTTTCCAACCAAATTAGAGTTCATTATTCAAGGTTACATTTTCCAAAAAATGAAAATAAAATATTAAAACGCGCGCGAGTTATTGGGAAAAAGAGGTTTTTAATAAAAGTTAATAAACCGTCAAGGTGTCATAATCCCTAAAAGGCATGGACTCCTCAGCGACCTTTTCGCGGCAAACGGCGTAATCCAGAGATTCTATATCAAATACTTTCAATTTGAGATTTCATTTCCGTCAAGAGTGCCTTTTCGTAGTCACTCTTCGGCAATTGCTACTCAGTTTGTTTTTGCTTTGTTGCACATCGCTTTTCTCCGTTTTGCCCTTTATTGTTGACCACCGGCCTAAAACTTATGCGCCTAAAACGTGACTGTAACACCATCGCTTTACCGCGAAGCTCAACTTTCCTTACTATGAACGCTAGGGGTTCTCTTATTTCATTAGCTAGCGGCATTTTGAGTTGACATATCCCTCTGAGAAGGCTTTACATGTTTATAAATCTTTGGAAGGCGAAAACTTGCACTCGTTTTTCGAGAGAATCCCTGCTCTTTAAATGAATTAATAGGTATGTAGAATCGACGGTTTTCCTTGAAATTTGGCCAGAATATTCACTGATGGATACGGAACGGAACAAAAACGTGTCGCCGAATTCTTTTCTTTCAAAGACTTTTTTCGTGGCGCTCTCTAACGCAACACGTTACACGAATTTTTCGACAGTGGAACTTGACAGATCTATAAAAAGATAACCAATAGAAATGAAAGACAATGCTGACAGGCTTTGAGAGATTGATGCTTTGTGATTAACACTGCACAGTTATTTTGCATCAATGATCGCATTTGATACCCGTTTAATTCGCCGGAATTTCTGTCGGTCGTTTTGGCGTTAACGGCTTCTGCCGCCTTAGGAAAGCAGTCGGCAAAAAAACATATAATTTTATCGAATTCTACATTTTATAACCTTTCTATTGATATATAGTTTGTGGGGGATTCCTTCAAAACAGCGCGTGTGCGAATCTTTTTCTGGAGGAAACCCGCGAAGGTTTAAAGTAAACTTAAACCTCACCTGATTCGACAAGAAATTCGTTTATTTTTGGCTGTGGTGGATACATCTGCACTAAATCCACTTTCGCCAACGTTAATCGCAAGTAAAGGATTTAGCGCTTCTTTAAAACATGTGTAGATAATTGAAGGTTTGCAAAAGTCTTTGAATTGGATGTACGTCCTAAAACAGTTATGGCTCCTTTGTTAGGTAATCAGTCGTTAATAAATTCAGACGATTTGAGGAAAGGACCTGAACCGGCTATTCCTTGCAAGCTGACGTCCGATTTCACCCCGTAGAAGAATTGTAAGCCATCATGAAACTATGTTATATGTTTGATATATAAATATATTACCATCATGTGCCAGTTCTCTTTCACCACAGCTACAACAGCATGTTTATCTGGGTCACACATACTTCATAGAATACGAAGAATATATACATAAACTTAAAAGAAAGCCCCGAAAAGGGAGTTCAGAGGTTGGCCCTAATAATGCAAGCTCCCAAAACTAAAATTAAAAGGTAATGAGTCGTGATATTAAATAAAATAGGGATACCCGAGAGTTAATAAATAAAACAAGGAAACCCTAAAGATATCTACATCGTTAAATAAGAATAAGCTAACTCCTTAAATGGCACAGTTCAACTTCGAAAAACCTAAAAACCTCCAGCCTCCAATACTTCTACCGGTAAAATGTTCCATAAGTAGACCACTCTAACCAAAGTAAAGCTTAAATGCGACCTGGCTCTCGGTGAATAAAGAGTTGAAATAATGATTATTAGACGATTTTAGGCATAAGCCCAATCAAGAACATACCTCGTATTTGCTGTTGATACCCTTAATTACTTGATGTAACGTAATCCCTGGTGCGAGACACTTTGCACGTGGTATATCAACTACAATAGGGGTTGTAGCATCTCGAAACGTTTTCGGTGGATCACCGCAGCAGCTGAATTTTATGAGATCGTTGTGATCGCGGATGATAACTCCACAGTTACATGTTACTAATCTGGCATTATTGCAAGACCATTGTCTCGTTAGCACCTTGAAAATAGTTAGAGACATATTTTTTTAGGAATATACTCGCTGATATATAAAAATGATAACATAATCCCGATAGCCCAGTAATAGAATACAAACTGTTTCAAAGTTCCCGTTCATCTCATAACCACTACCAAGGAGTAGTTGCATCGTGGTGGGATCAACTAAAATGTTTAACTAAATGCTACTAAATCAGACGCCAACCGACTGAAATGGTTCCATCAGGTCAGTGTCAATACATGGCACGGTTTCCGCGTCCTGGTCAAATGGTTGACGTTTAATCTCTTTCTGTGTTGTTGTTGAGGTTTTGCTGCTGCTGATGCAGCTTCGGGGTCTTCCTTTCAGTTCTCAATTTTAGGAACAGTCACCAGAGTTAATTGCGTATATATAAAGAATATATAAAGTTACTTCAGCGCGAGCAGTATGTGATCCCTAATCAATGAAATAGAAACAAATAAGCAAACAAACAAACAAAAAAACAAGATCGAAAAGAAAAATGTCATCATCACGGTTATGGTAAGGTCATTATTTCTCTATCCACGAATAGCGCTCCTTACTTCCTACCTCAAAGTTCTTTTCTTTGTTGTGATACAGAACAAAATCCCCAAGGCCAAAAAAGTCGTGCCATCTCTCTCTAACACTAAAAAATTATACGATCATATAAATAATAATAATAATTATAATGGGTACCTAACAAAAACCATTCATTCCCCCAGCAAATACGCACAAGAAGCCAGCCCAAGAAGAGCACTAACATGTACTTTTATATAGGACTGAAAACATAGTGCAAGAAGAACCATCTGGTAACAGTAGTGAGAAGAAATTTGTATCTTGGGACTCTCTATTAAAATTCTTTTACCAAAAGTTCATAACAAACCAAACGTATATTATTTGCCTTCTGTGAGAGCAGACGTCATGTTTTAGTGTTGAGTTTAAGAAATTGAAGGTAGGAAAGTCATACGTTCAAAATATAGTTAGACAGTGTCAAGGCGTCTCTTCAAACATGCTTCTGACACCCATCATCGTAATTTTCTTGTCGATAGCTCAAAACCCCATAATACTGCCCTTCTCCTTGTTAGTTTCTTAATAATATATATAATAGTTACCAAAAATGAGTATACCTCGGAACGTTCTGTTTATCAAGCATGCGGTAGTGAGGATCAGTAACACTCCTACATTTATGTATTGCCTGAGCTTTCTGTACCACAGTAACCTAAACACAGAGAAAACGAGAGAGAGTGACTGAGAGAGAGAGAGAGAGAGCGGGGGGGGGGGGGGGAGAGAAAGAGAGAGCTTAAAAAACAAGAGGCTCCAAGTAGCCTATACTCATGCACAGAAGGTTACAAGTCGTATAAAATAGATCCGCAGTGCCTACATAGTCAGACAAGCAATTTGAAAACGTTTGCGATCTGACAACTAGAAATAATACGGGAGAAATGCTAATTTGAAAAAAGTGCATCAGATCTAAGATATAGATAATTAAGATGCAGGAGAGAAGATAAGTGCTGTAACGCAATATGCCATCTTTATTACAAGGATATCGTCAGGCGAATAACAAAGCAAACCGAGTCGAAAAATTATAGATAGAGAATTAACAAACGATCAGAATTGCGAATTGGATGAGATATCTTTTTTCATAGCAATTCTGAACTAAATCTGTTTAGGCATTTTTTGTTCAAGTGTTGGACTTGTTTATGTTGGTTGTTAGGAATATATTCCAGCTACTGGGCCATTGTAACAAACATTAACTTTGCCTTATTTTTATTATATTTGCAATTTGATTTTAAAGTATACTTGAAACTTGATAAAATAACAGTATTCCTCAGTAGGCACCTGGTGTTATTTTGTAAGTTGTATGATGCATTGCCATATTTCTGAGAATTAAAATATTATTATATATATATATCCTTACACATGTTGCTAAAAATGTAATAAACCTGAGATAATACTTCGATGACAGCTTACCTTCCAAATGGGTGTTGAAGGCAAATAATTTTGATGTTCTTTGCCATGTAATTTTCCTATGTCTTACGGCGCTGCCGTGCTCAGCCACCTGCCTTTTCATGCCGCGACGGCATTTTCTAAGTGTCACTTTTCTCTGGCTTGTGCAATATTTTTGCAGGACTTGGATCCATGTCTTGCATATAAAGCATCCTCTGGGTATCTATTGAGTTTTGCATTGAATATTTCTAGTGAAAAGAGGCAAGAAGTGAAGGAACTAATTGAACTGAAAAATAGACCCAGATCGATATCACGCAATGTTAAGTGATCACGTGCCGCAAATACATCCGCGTGGATATTTTTGTCGTGCTCTTGCTCATTTCTTCATTTTCTTCCTTACTAGCATACGATGTTTTCGTTTTGGTTTTTTGTAACTTTTTTATTTGTAATCACAAGCCTCTTTCGAAGGAGAGTTCTTTGTATGCAATACTTTGAAGCGGTGTATATACACGCAACACATTTACTTTTCCCATTTTCTAGTGACTGTGCAACAAGCTAGAAATCCTATCTAGTTTTAGCTCCAAAAGTCAAATGCCTGGGCAGTTCAATTGCTAATAATTTCCTAAAGCTAGATAAAAGGGAATAGTAATATATATCTGAAAAAGGGCTAGTTAGTGGCCGCAAAGAGAGTTTTTGTAATTTGTATTAAGAGCGCCTGCCTGTAAAAATCAGACAATTCTTAATTTCGCGGCAAGAGTCGAAAATTCGATTTCGCTGATATTCTTATGGTAGATAGGCTAAGGCATGACAAAAACTACTGGATAGTTTTTTTTGGCAAAAATATCCTTTTATTTCAAAGAAATAGGCAACTTACTAAATTCCGTTAAAATCGTCATTTGACGCACCATTTTATTAAGCAAGTTTGAGAGCCTCGCATGCAAAACCTCATCATTCTTCCGTATTTAAAACACTCAAATATTTTTGTGCAATGTTTAAATGTGTACTGGGTTGATTTTAGGGTATGTTGCGTTGTCTTTTTGGGTGCAAAATAATTAAATTTCGAAGACATGTATTTCATTCACGTAAAAGTACTTTCACCATGTGCGAAACCTTCAAATGGATTAAGCTTCTGGTGGTTGAATAGCAGAAGGATGGTCTACAGATTCCTGTAAAAATTTCTTTGGGCAAATGATTGTGAGGGACGCGAGAGCTTTTCAAAGTACGTCAAAAATGCAAATATTTGACCATCCGTCGTGAAATTTCAATTTACGGGTTAGACGTATATTTTAGCATGCGCTACAAGACTTGACCTATAATAAGTTGAAATCGACGCAGAGCTTATAATTTCGAAATGCTCTAACCTTATTTGTTGTAGAAGGCAGGTCAAAAGCCGATTTGACGTGTTTTTAGTCGATCTCTCACCATTCGTCGTACATAAAGCAGAAGTTTGCTTTTGTTTACACAAGGTTAACTGCCGATGTACATCGCCTACTGTCAACCTATTATTGGTCGAATACCATGAATCTGTGACCATCTTTCTGCGCATATGAACATCACTGCATCTAAGTCAAAAACGGCTGAGTCATTTGAAGATAGTTGCTTGCTTTGCACTGCGCCAAAATATTATGTTTGATCGATTGCTGATCATTGCTGATAAGCGTGTCGGCGCAGCACAATCTACAGCCGTTATTTGTTCGTCACGCAATGCTGTCACGGCATATGCTGCACATTTTGATCTATTTTGTATAGAACACTCTCAGGATAAGTGAAACAATTTAATCATTGTTCATCTGTTTGTTCATATATATGATAATGTGTGTATATTTATATAATCGTATTCTATAGTGTATGAGGCCTCGGTCCAAATCACGTTTGTTGTACGTTCTGATGTTTCAGACAACAGCTGATAAAGCTAGTGCCTGTACTCACTAGAATTTTAGAAAAATCGCCATAAACAAATTATAGATCAATATAGCAAGAACTAGCTGAAATAAAAATAGGAAATCACAACGTGTCTAATTCATGAGAAAAACAGACTAAATTTAATTAGTAATTACGTGGGTAAATAGCCCTGGCCATGCCAGCTTATTTGGCGTGTTTTGTTTGCTTAGTAACGAGGCATTGGTATGTTTGTAACAGAAAATAGAGGACTTTTGTCAATGCAGTCCAAAATTATTGTCATTAGAATATTGTAAATAAGACACCTATTGACTGGGTACCTCCGCGGCCACCATTTGGTCGTTCCGATAAGGGTTTCATTATTGTCTTTACCCCTATTAAGCGGCCACCCAAAATTTAAAAACTTTGTTTTGGAAAGGGCGATGGCAGATAAGAGTCTGAAATTGAAGGTGCATGACGAGTGATAATTCAAACACACGTCTATCATGACTGTCTTGAATTGACTCCATGTTCACCAAGAAATTTATAACCCGATAGTGAAAAATTAAATATTCAAGGTACACCAACCTCTATTTAAGCGGCTAGCCCCATTAAGCGGTCACCACCCATTTCCCCGAGAGTAGCCCACTGTATTACATGTAAACCGAAAATAATTGCACAGCGCGAAAAGACCTAGCTATGAGTTTAGCGTTACAGTATTACGCAGGGCATGTAGATAGCGGTGGTCGAGTAAAAGATAACAGGGGCAATGGTAAATTATTCATTCTTTTCATTTCTTAATTTAATCTCTTCCTACTCAACACGATTGTGTGCTCCCAGTGGTTCCAAGCCTTACGGAGCCTTATGTATTAGGATAGAAATTGTCCTACCTCTACCCCCTAAAATGGGATGACAGCATTGCGTGACGAACAAGGAACCGCTGCAAGCAAGGATCCAAGCGATCAAACCATGATGATCAAACGTAATATTTTCGTGTAGTGCAAAGCAAGCAACTATCTACAAATTACTTAGCCGTTTTTGACTCAGATGCAGTGGTGATCATATGTGTCGAAAGAGGGTCACAGATTCATGGTATTCGACCATTAAATAAGTTGACGGTTGGCGATGCAAATCGGACGTTATGTAAACAAAAGCAAACTTCTGCTTTATGTGTGACGAATGGTGAGAGAAACACGTCAAATCGGCTTTGGGCCTGCCTTTTACAGCAAATAAGGTTAGAACATTTCGAAGTTATCAGCTCTGCGTCTATTTCAACTTAACATAGGTCAAGTCATGTGGCGCATGCTAAAATATACGTCTAACCTGTAAATTGAAATTTGACGACGGATGGTCAAATATTTGCATTTTTAACGTTCTTTGAAAAGCTCTCCCGTCACTCACAATCATTGGCCCAAAGAAATTTTTACAGGAATCTGTAGAACATCCTTCTGCGATTCAACCACCTGAAGCTTAATCCATTTGAAGGTTTCGCACATGGTGAAAATTAATTATATTCACGAAGTACTTTTACGTGAATGAAATACATGTCTTCGAAATTTAATTATTTTGCACTCAAAACGACAACGCAACATACCCTAAAATGAACCCAGTGCACATTTAAACATTGCACAAAAATATTTGAGTGTTTTAAAGACGAAAGAATGATGAGGTTTTGCATACGAGGCTTTCAAACTTGTTTAATAAAATGGTGCGTCAAATGACGATTTTAACGGAATTTGATAATTTGCCTGTTTCTTTGAAATAAAAGGGTATTTTGCCAAAAAAAAAACTGTCCAGTAGTTTTTGTCATGCCCTAGCCTATCTACCATGAAAATATGAGCGAAATCGAATTTTCGACACTTGCCGAGTTATTTTCCATTTTTATGGACAGGGACTCTTAATTGTATTTACCGATTTGCCCATAGCAGGTGAACACGCAAACAGGTCCGCTTCGTGGCGCGTCTGAATTTTTAGGAATTATTTTCAACAAGATACGTTTTGATGGAGAAGTAGACGCACGCTTTTATATGATTCTCGAAGAATATCCCTTTGGAAACTGAAAATGATTTGCTTCTGGGTTCGCACAAGACATGTTTCTGTTTTGAGAGTTGCCATCGAGAGAGATCTAAGTTTAAAACACATAATTACCAAACGCATATAGATCTGTGCCAAACGGTTTGTTTACCTCTAAAAAAGTTCTAAATATAGAATTCTCACGGCTTTCGAGCTGTTATTTTTTAAAATCGAACTTTTCGATCGCTCGCCCGATAAGCGAAGCTTGCACGTGCGAGGCTCCCAACCTTTTCTTAAATTCGCCAAACCTTATTACGTGGACAAACTCCACTCGATTAAAATCTATGCAACTTTACACAGATATGTGCAGGAAAATGAGTTTAGGTCTTTTGAAGTGTATTGTATAACCTTGAGCGCTCACTTCGTCAAAAAAAAAAAAACTTTGAAAATCAAACATTATCTACAATTCGGCACCCAAGTAATTAGGACGCATGTGTTTACCTCTGCCGAAAGTGAGTCATTTGCTCTACGTCATCGGTTGAAAAATTGGAAAATGGAGAGAAATTGCTCGTTTCAGCGGCTAGTTGGTGGCCAATGCGGTCGAGACCCTCGAAGCAATTACGTCCAAGATTTAGTTCCCTTTCTAACTTGTAACAAAGACATATCACGCCACAAAAGCTCTGTCATATAGACTTTCTTCTTAGAATCCATCACACTGAGATGCTGCAGGGGATTTATATAAGTTTGCGCTCTGCAGGACATTTGCTTTCCGGCCTGCGTCCGGGCAATTTTTGTTTTCAAAATCTTCCAGTCCCCCCTCCCGTCCCCCTCTTTTCATAAAAAATAATGGAATGGGCCGTCCTTTACCCCAAATACATTTTGTTTTCACTCACTTTAAATTCAAAGTTAGCACAAGAGTGGGGTAGGGGACTAGGGGAGGTGAATAGGGTGTGGCTACGAACTCTTAGCTATTTTCCATTGCCCACTAAGTTCAGCAATAGCTTAGTGCCCTAAGGAGAAAAACAGAAAGTTGTCCCGTTTTAACTTGAAAGAAAAACGTATTTTGAGCGAAAGCAATTGAGTGAATTACTGTATTAAATATTTGAAACAAAAGACATGAAAAGGCCTTGTGTCTGTTTATATCATGATGGAAAATCTTAATTAAATTGTTGCAGTGGCCATGTAATGAACCGTTAAATGCATTGCGTGCAACACCAACAAGAAAAAGAAATTGTTTGCATAGGAAAACTTCTTTTCCCCTCCCGCGTCAGAAAAAGATTAATCACGTGGTCCGGAAGTGACGAAGGAAAGATTGCGTTACGCTCACTAGACCGATTTACGTCTCGCGCTTAGGAATTTCTTTTATTGTACAAGAAACCAAGTGAATATCAAGAGGTTGCTCACTGAGAGGTAGATATTGCAATGTATGGATTGATTTTCCTGAAAAGTGTTGCACAAGCTTAACCTGAAACCAGCATACAAGCTCGATGTCAAGATATGACCCTAAATTATAAAGCGCGGAAACAGGAAAGCAATGAAAAAACTAACTGAGAACTTCAAAATTATTTGCCTTCAGACACCCATTTGGAAGGTAAACCGTCATCGAAGTATTATCTCAGGTTTACTGGGTAGTTTTAATGGGAAATGGCAGGGTTTCTCAATGGTTTGCTCAGAAAGCGAGTTAAGGCTAGTCGAATTGTTTACATTTCGTGATTAAGGGCCCATTAACCGATCTTTTCGAGCCGCTGCTAAGGAAAAGTTATTCCCATGTAACCTCATCATTTTTAGTTAGATCAGAGTTATTTGGTGTGTTTCAACATTTTCATGATTAGTAACACTAGTGATGACGTCATCAGGCCACGCCCATGGTCATGTGACTAATACTGAAAAAACGCAAAGGCTCCCAGGCAGATTACTTTATCGGGATTTTTTCCATTGATTTAATATTTTAATTTAAATCCTCATTACGCTATTCATAGACTTTGCTTCATTTTTAAAAAGTCAGATTTTGAGAGAATTTTAAAATAGTAAAAAATCCGTAATTTTCTGAAAAAAAGCATGATTTTGACAAAGGAATGCATATCTATCTTTCCAACGTTGGCTTTAATCGAAATCCGTCGGAAAAGGCTGGATTTAATGAAAAAACGCGTTTCCTTTAGCATTTAAAGAAACGGGAAGTGCGCCCGATATATATTGGAAGTTACCTATCAGCGCGTGCGCAATTTACATTACCAGCGCACTTCGGTAAGATCAAACAAAGCCACAAGGAGTTAGTTTTTCTCTTTCTGTTGCTCTTGTCTTTCTGTCTTAATCTTATTTTGTCTTTGCTTGTACTTTTTTTACTTTGCATTTTGTGAAACACAAAGAAAAACATCTAAATGTAGGCGAATTTGCAAGTTATTGAGTTGTTTTTATTTTCTGCGCTCAGGCTGACGTAAGTAACCGGAAGTGAAATTTCACCTCCTTAGCAACGCGTGCGAGCACGCGCATAAATCGGTTAATGGGCCCTTAAACAAAATCTCTTCGAAAGGTCAAATTGGGTCATTTTGCATGGGGCCACTCGCCTCAGAAATGACTTTTCCAAGAAAAAAAACTCTATCACGTTCAAAAACAGCTCTTGCACTTGCTAGAATTAAATTTTGAAAGAATTCTACATAATACCGAGTATGTTTTGAAATGTTTGAAAACGGTATGGAATTTTGGATTTTCAAAGTCTAGAAACTTCGGTTCTTTTCGCTTGCTCTCCAGGAATTCGGAATTACAATTTTAAGTCTAAAATATCATCAAAGCAGCTTAGCAATACCTCCTAAATAAAATTATAAACTAAGGAAAACCATAATTTGCTATGCGCCTTCACGCGAGTTCGATTATCTGATCGTGAAATTTGACCGCATGTCTGTGATGTTTCGGCTTCACGGGTTGTCGACGGTTTTTCGTAATTTTCTCAAAAATATAAAAACTCTAGAACCTAAGATTTATATCACGATTCTTAGCATACAGTTAATATGTTTCTTCGCGGATGTTCAGACCATCAGGATCTGAATGTTCAGATCCTGGATCAGAATGTTCAGATTCAGGATCAGGATGTTCAGGATCTGAACATCCGCGAAGAAACATATTAATTGTTTCTATTTGTTTTCTTTTATTATGTTATTTTACCGTATGTTTATCTTTCATTTACACTGTCAATTACTTTCACGTATTTCCGGTATTACGCAAATATCGGCTACATAAAAACAAGTCTCAATGTAAAATTTTCATTGTACCTGAAGAAGGCTGGTTTGGCCAGCCGAAATATAGTACACCTTCAAAAAATCATCCTACGTTGTGTCGGTTTTTGCTTTTGTGTTCTTCAACAAAATAACGTCGAAACGTCAAGTTATAGCATTTATTTTTCTTTTAAAATGATTTCTTTGTAACCGAGTATCCTTTGGGATTTGAGGGACAAAAGAAACTTGAAAATTTAGTCCTGAAATCCTCGGAGACATGCTAGAATATTGATACATTGAACGTGGCCTATTACCTGCCCGTTTTGTTGAACACGTCCATTTACACGAGCGGGAAGCATTTTTTTGACCAAAAGATTAAGTATAAAGAGCACGTTCTTAGTAACTGATTCTTCGTAATATGTCCTTGAATCTCCCAAAACCCTAATAAATTTGAGACTTGTCATATTGTCAGATGGCGATCCACATAAACAATGCCTTATCTCTCCAGAAACACTTTCTTCCTGTTCATGCATGCTCACATGCCAGTTCAGAATCTTAACAACGAACTAAAGTACTGTAGGTACTTTCACACCGTATCAAATTGGGGAAAAAGCACAACTTTTGCGAAAAAACGGCACCTTCTTGAAGAATCCAATATGGCGGACGATGCTCCAAGGAGCGTGGTAAATGTATGCATGCATAAATTTGCGTGTACAAATGTGACACCAAAACGGAGGAACGGAGCCCATTTTATAACTCATCCGTCATACTGCGCATGAGTAATGAAGGAAAACTTCGTAAAGCTATATCCTTCATGGTGAAATAAGTAACCTCGTCGCTTTGGGCGACAAATTAGCGTAACATGTTTAATCGAATTTGTTGAGCTTGCGATTGTTGGTTGGCTAATTGGCTGGCTGGCTGGCTGGCTGGCTGGCTGGTCTATTGGTTGGTTGGTTGGTCTGTTGGTCAGTTGGTTGGTTGGATATTTAAACACGGTAATTTTGATCAAATTTTGATCAAGAGGTACACGTGGCGCCAACGGCTATCCGACATACACTGTAGATTGGACTTTTTTCTAGTAAGCCAAACTTCCATTTGCAATATCACTCAGGCAGACATTATCCCAGGGTTCAAAACTGATCATTCCATGATTACTCTAAGTTTATCTTTACACTCAAACCCCAGAGGAAATGGCTTTTGGAAGCTGAATACTTCTTTACTATCAGAAACTTGCTACCTAGATAAAATCAAGGCGGCAATAGAAAATACTGTAAGCGAATATGAAAATGATGAGACGGTCAACCCTATCTTACTTTGGGAAATGGTAAAACTGAAAGTGAGAGAGAAATCAATTTCTTACGCGGCATCAAAAAAATCAGAAAGAACGAAAAGAGAAGAGGATCTAGTAAAGTCAATCGCGATTTTAGAAAAACAACTTGACAACGGAAACAGTAGTGAACCTCCAAGCCAGAATGTTATAGAAAAACTTAACACCCTAAAGAGGGACCACGCAAAAATAATAGAATATCGGGCCAAAGGTGCAATCCTTCGTTCAAAGTCTCAATGGTATAATGAAGGGGAAAAGAATACCAAGTACTTTCTGAACCTTGAAAGTCGACATCTTAAACAAGGAACAATAAGTCAATTGAAAATTAACGACACTGAATTTGTCACTTCCGACGTAGCAATTTTATCGGAATGTGAATCTTTCTACAGGAGTCTTTATACTTCCAAGGAAGATGACGGCCCCCAGTCACTTTTCTTTCAACAAGTTAATGAAACTGTGTTAGGGCTCGAGGAACAAGAGAGCTGCGAGGGTCCTTTGTCTGAAAAGGAATGTGCTGAAGCTGTAAAAAGCATGGATTCGGGCAAGACGCCTGGTTCAGACGATCTCCCAGCCGAATTTTATAAAGTTTTCTGGAAAGATATCTCCTCCCTCTTGATCTCCGCGCTTAATTGCGCTTTAGAATCTGGCTGCCTCTCTATAACACAAAGACGTGGTATCATTAAACTAATTCCCAAAAAAGACGCGGAACTCTATTTTGTTAAAAATTGGCGTCCAATAACTCTCCTGAATACTGACTATAAGATTGCTGCAAAAGCTATTGCAAATCGTATTAAATCAGTTCTCCCAAGACTTATTAACAAGGATCAGACAGGGTTTATGAAAGGTAGATTTATCGGAGAAAACATCCGGCTCATAGACAGTATCATTCGCTATGCCGCAGAAAATAATATTCCAGGCTTATTACTTTTTGTCGATTTCGAAAAAGCTTTTGACTCACTAGAGTGGTCTTTCATCTACGAAAGCATGCGCTACTTTGGTTTTGGTCCATCGATCATTAAGTGGATAAAGGCTCTTTACTGTAAAACGGAAAGCTGTGTTCTGAATAACGGCTGGTCCAGTAATTTCTTTCAGATCCAAAGAGGTGTTAGACAAGGTTGTCCCCTATCTCCTTATTTATTTATCCTTTCAGCGGAAATATTGGCCAAAGCAATCAGAAACAATGTGAACACAAAAGGTATGTGTTAACAACAATGAAATTAAAATTAGCCAATATGCCGACGATACTACACTGATTTTAGACGGGTCAGAACAAGCTCTTCTCTCTGCCTTTAGCATGTTAGATGAATTTAGTAAAGCCTCCGGTCTGAAACTCAATGAGAAGAAAACGGAAGCCCTTTGGATCGGTTCTAGTGTTGGAAACGACAAACTTTCTCTGCCAGGAAAGGGATTAAAGTGGCCGGAATCCAAAGTTAAAACATTAGGACTGTGGCTATCAGTCGAGCCTGAAATAGCTGCTCTGCTAAACTATGATGAAAAGGTGGAAAAGATAAGGAAAATCCTTAGCTGTTGGAAGTATCGTAGACTGACCTTGCTGGGAAGAATTACTGTTTTGAAATCGTTAGCCGCGTCGCAGTTAGTTTATTTGCTATCTCCTTTGCCATCGAATTACAATGCTTTAAATCCGATCAACAAGCTGTTTTATCAGTTTCTTTGGAACGGAAAGGGAGACAAAATCAAACGCAAAATTATGATAAATGATTATTGTGATGGAGGCCTAAAGATGATTGATCTTAGTTCTTTTAACAAAGCTCTAAAAACAACATGGATCAAGAAATACCTAGATACCACCAATAACGCAAAATGGAAAATTTTTTTTGATTTGGCTCTAAAACACTATGGTCGTGAAAATATTTTTGCTGGCAATCTAAATGTTAAAGACACCACAACGTCTATTAAAGCTACGGATGCATTTCTCAAAGAAATTTTGGAGGTCTGGGCGGAGGTCAACTTCGAACAACAAATAAAATCCCAGGTGCAGTTTCAAGAACAAAGCCTATGACACAACTCTCTAATTAGAATAGCAAACAAACCAATATTCTTTAAGGACTGGTGTGCAAAAGGAATTACAAAAGTGAAACATTCACAAAAACCAGGGAGCAGCAACTCTCTCTCTTTGAATGATTTTCAATTAAAATACAGCTTAAATGTCTCTCCTCTTAAATATTATGGGATAATATCGGCTGTAAAGACCCTCCGTAAAGAAGTGGATGATCATGATAATAGTCAGGAGTACAAGCCTTTTTGCACTAAGCTTTTAGAGACTAAAAGCTCACTCGTATACAAAATTCTGACAAGAATCAAAGGCGAAGTTCCAAAAAACAGCCAAATGAAATGGCTTCTAACTTGTAACTACTCAAGAAATGAAAATCTCGACTGGAGCTCAGCATACCTTTTGACATCACGATGCACCAGGAGTACCAAACTGATCGAATTCCAGTTTAAATTTTTACACAGACGTCTAGCAACTAATGACTTTCTATATAAAATTGGGCTTAAGGCAAATGATAATTGCACCTTCTGTCAAGAAGGCCCAGAGTCATTAATGCATCTCTTCTGGACATGTCACGAGACATCTAACTTTTGGAAAAGAGTATCAGAATGGCTGCAAAGTATAAAACTAATGCCCAAAACCTCCACACTATTAAACATTACAGCTTTTGGTCTGAAACTGGAAACGTCAAAATTTGCACTTCAAATTAACTATTGCCTTCTTTTAGCTCGACGTCATATCTGGGTAGCCAAATCTAAAGAAATGTTCCCTAGCTTTGACCATTATCTACGCTTTCTGAAATCAAGGCTCGAGTTGGAGACAAAAAGCGGCGATATGGAAAAATGGGAACCTCTTGCAGAATATATACCTACTGATAGATAGCATCACTTCCTCTGAAGCGTTAGCAGCTATCAACTTTGCCAACCATCTCGTACATACGCTGTCACCTACGAGCTTTTCACAGCAATCTGCTCTTTATCTTCGCTCTCACATACTAGTAATGCTATACGTAATCAACCTAACAATACACTTGAAACACTTGTTTCGTTTTCTTCCCTTTGATACCATCTTCATTGTTTTTTTTTCTTTTTATTGTAATGTGTTATATTTATTTTTGTGAATTAAAAGGTGCTGTAAACACACACACAAAAAAAAATTTTATCAAAAATGACAAAACATGGCACTTCTGTTCTTCCCAAAAGCCGTGAACTATAATGATTACAACTAAGTTTGTTTAAAATATATACATACCAGTTTCCATCAATATAAATACGTTAAGTATCTATAAACGAATCTTACAAGTTAAGTGTTATGCTAAAAGTCGATAGAGAGATTGAGAGATATAATCTCCAGAATGGTTGTAATTTTTAATGTAAATTTTTTTTTTTTAAAGTACAATTTTATGAATAGCTGTATTTTATATGTAAATGCTGATCGCCAGTTAATACCAGTGATCCAATGATCACTGATTGGCCTTTCAGGTCAAATAAAGTCTTCTATTTTATTTATTTAGATTCTAATTTGGATGGATGGATGGATGGATGGATGGATGGATGGATGGATGGATGGATGGATGGATGGATGGATCAACAAAAAACATACATAGTTACATACCCAGACCGTCGGTAGACCAAAGAATGTCCAGAAGACGCTATCTTTACCGTTGGTAATCTTGGGAGTGATAACAACTTTTTTTTTCAAACCATAGAGCGTTGTGCATGTGGCCCCAACCTTAACAGTCACTGGAGTAGTTCCTTTTAATTCGACGAAGCATTTATACTTATTAAGTAACCACAGCCCATCAGGGAGATAAAATGTCACAAAAAGGTAGGCACCGTGTCTATTTTGTCTGATCGGAATCATTGGTGTTAAGGTAAGTTCCTGATAAAAGGGTTCCTCGCATTCTGAGATTATAAGTGTAGAAGGAGTGACCTAGTAAAAAAAAGAAAGAAAAACGTGTATTTTGTTTTACGCCTGTCCAATATTGGTATGGAAATCTACTGTAGTGGAGATGTTTTCAATGGCAGTTGTTAGGTTGTTTAGAAAAAAAATGTAATATTAGTCAATAGCCCAGTGCTAGTTATGTCACAAAGGAACAGAGCTAGTATTTCTCGGTGTGTCTTTGTAACAAAGCTGATTGCTTATATTGTAAATAAGAGTTAAGATCATTATTATGGTTAAGGTTTCAAACGAAGAAAGACGCGTACGGCATAACAAGAGGACAAAGCTTAGGCTTAGGTTTAGGCCAAGGCTTGCGCTTAGGCGTGCTCTAAGCTTTACCTCAGAATTGTGCCTAGGCTTATCTTTGAGGAAAGGTTCATGGTCTGGCCTATTTTTATGTTAATCGCAATTATAACAAAATTCTCGAATCGGATTGGTCATCAGCAGCCCTGATTTGAGCCTTACTTGGACAGTTGCACACGCCATGCACTTGTAATTGGAGAGTTGTACGCGTCATGCCTAAGTAATTGGACAGTACGCATTATGCCTGAGTAATTGGAGAGTACGCGTCATCAAGTGCGTGCTAATTGCACTTGAATGGGTTATCTTTTTCAGCATCTAGCTTAGAAGTTGAATATATTGTCCTGTCCAATAGTTTATACCATTGTCATATTCTTCTCGAATTTTGTTATAGTTACGATTAATTAGTAATAGGACTTTGTGTCGTACAATTCAGGGATAATCGTGATCTTAAATTTTGAAATTACTCGCTCGACTACTCCCTGAATTGTACTCCACTCAGTCCTATTGCTATTACTAATGCGTATTGGTTACTTTTCTGATTATGGTAACTACGCCTATGGCCATGGCTATGGTTATGGATATGGCTAATGGCTATGGCTATGCTCAACTACGCCATGGAAAACAAAAGGGTCATTCGCATTTTCGCAACCCAAAAATAATAATTATTAAAATACAAACACAGCCATGAACACTTTGAACATCAATGCCGAGCTATTTTATAAGTACACATACATCACTACCTACCTTTATGCCAGCGAAAAATGGCTTAACAGGCGTCACAATATCAGACCAAGGATGGTTCAAGGTAGTAAATCTTGCTTTAACTTTGCAAGATATCTGAAATTACGGCCATTCAGTTATCCATCAATCAATCAATCAAACAATCAATCAAAAGTTGGAAGATATTCTCCGACTCAGCGTGTTCAAAAAGTTTTCAAAAGAAAGGAAATGTTTAATTTGCTAATTCAATTCCTGCTTCAATAGTGCAAGGATCGGATTAAGGTCCGGGGTTTGTAAAACTCCTCACCCTTTTGTTAAGCAATATCCAGTTACGCAAGTTTTAATTTTGACGGGGTAATCTCCTGTTGTGGAGACATTGAAACTTCTGAGACAGGGCGTTTGAGAAACGACAACTTGATGAACTTTATGTGACGTGGTGATCTTATTACGCTGATCAAAGCTTTAAGACGGAATTCGACAGAAGTTTGAGTAACAAGTGGACAAAAACTTTGTACCAAGATTATTTACATCGTATTGCAAACTCCACTACGACTGTTTCAAATATCTTCTCAAATTAAAAAAATCATTTCTAACAACACCCAACGTCGAAAACAAATGTTGAACTTCGTATGAATCACCTGAAAGTACTGGTGAAATGAAACTAATGATGAAATTTTACCTGCATTTGCACAATTTCTGTGAACTTTGAAGTTTGTTTTCTCTCGTTCCCAAGGGAAATTGTTTTCTGTGTTATTTCAGGCAACTATTTATATCTTTAGCTTTAAGAAAATGTAAAAAGGACTGTAAAATACTTAAAATTATTCTAGTACCAGATTTTTGTCCACTAAGAACTGAAATTGCTCGATTTTCTATCGTATTTCGTCTTAATACTTAAGAGATTCCTGAGAGCCAGGGTGAAAGCTCAAGAGATTCCTGAGAGCCAGGGTGAAAGCTGAGGATCAGTAGCTGCTTCTTCTTCAGTGTAAGCCGTTAAAATACAGATTGGGATAAACACTGTTACCTCAACGCTTGCTAATGTATTGGCTGTAAAAAGTAAAACCTGTAATATTGAATTCGATTCCAGCCGCACGTCTACTTAAAGGCCATAAGGAATTTCAATTTTAAAATTGTCCATTGCTCTTTTGAATTACCTAAAAATTCTTACCCATTGTCCAGGCTCATAATAGAAACCACTTCCTTTAAGAAGTGAACGGATTTCTCTTTCATTTGGGCATGGTTTATTGTTCTCCCTTTGACCTGTTGCTGGCTTACAGAACGGTTCTTCTGTAAATGCTGTTTTCTTTCCGTCTGCATACCACTCAATTTGATATGTAACATTCTTCCATGCCCTTATTGTCTTGTCGATAGGCACTACACAGAGCAGAGAGACTGCTTCCTCTTGAGAATCCTTGACTTTTATCTCAGGACGGCCCAGGTAGATGCTGGATATTTTCTGTGGTGCAACTAATCGAGAAATACAATTATTCGAAAGTCTATTGTATTAAACAGGGTGAATACTTTGAAGGAAACTTTCATTAAACTCTTGAGAAACTTTCTTTAAACTTAAGATTTAATATTGAACTTATTTAATACTAATACTAATAATATATTTATATATTGCAATAATGTTGTTGTTCCTATTTTCAGAATAAACTACTGTTATAAAGTTATTTCGTAGAAACACGTGTGAGTCATTTAACCGAGACTTGTTTTAACGAAATAAGACATTATCAGCTCACTCACCATAACATGTTGCTAACGATGTACCCCTTTGTCCATAGGGACAAGGTATACCATCTCCTGTAACATAAACAAGCGTAAGTGACGTAATACTGGCATGTATACATTAGCGTTTTTTCTCGTGCATTTTTACCATTACGATTACAATCTCATCTTTAGCCAAGAACCTGAGACGTATCCAAAGACAACAAAGTATCCAATCATCTGTTCCCTGTTTCAACAACGTCGTTAGTCTAATGAATGCACCATACCTCTTTTATCGTTCTACATCGTTAAAAACGGATTTAGAGTTACGGACGTTAGGGTCTAATTCATTGTAATTAAGGGATCTGAGACCCAAGAACTATATTTTGAGATTTCTAGTGGCCTCATATCTTACTACGCCAATAATAAACATTGCTACCAGTATGCTTTTCGACAAAATTCTATATGGTGTGTCTCAGTAAAGCGGATCCAATAAGACAACAAAAAGTCAAGTAAAAGTTAGAAATACAACGGACCGGAATTTTAAGTAAATTTGAAGTTTTACCCGATGATAAAGATGCCTATAATACACTGCAATGTCCCGAGATTTGTAACCATTTACGTTTTATAAACTAACGAAGGCGACGGTATAAAAATCAATTCCCTTCACAAATAGATTTGCTTGTTGTACACACTGCCTCCAATAAGCCCAGAAATGGTTAAATGATTTAAAATGAGTCGCGATTATCTCGAGCTCTTAGTCGCAGTTAATATTTCGGCCAAACAACGACCCGAGCAACCCTTTTAATGGTGAGATATAAAAGTCCTAATGCTCTAATTACGGGCCTCGCAGTTCTATCCTCGGATTTCAACGTTGTGGAAAAAGACAGACAAACAAACTTCGAGAAATGTGCCAAACCGTTCAGCGTGATTTGCTCAAAACAAAGTGGGATATGAATACTCATGAAACTAGGAGGGATATATTAATTATTTTGCTTTGAAAAAGAGTAAAAGATGATGCGAGGTGTTACATGGTAAAAATTTTAAACAGTTTCCATTCAATTTACATTTTCTTACCAGCGCAGTAGGCGACGTCACATTGGTAAGTCGGTTGAAGATAATAAACGAAAAAGTCAGGATTTCCGGAACAGCGCTTGACGCTTACGTGGAACGAAAAGCGACAACCATTTCTCCAATTACGGAAGTTAACACAGGCTTTGATGCTAACCACAGGATCAGTAGGACTGGCGGGATGGTTGCCAGTGGTGCCATCTAGCCAAACTGGAGATTGGGTGCCACAACGGTTTGTGTTCACTTTGTTAGTCGGCATCTGTCCCCCGACAAAGCTAGTAAAACGGTACCATCCAACTGCAAGATCCTTGTCACACAATGCAACTTGACCTGATTTCCACTTACTCTCCACGCTGCGCCGAGAATTATCCATCTCTTTGTGATTTGGCCTCTGACAGCAGTTGTTGCAAGGTTGTTGGCCATATGAATGCGAAAAAACGAATACAAGAGTCGTACATTTCAGAAGAAACCAGCCAAGACTCATCTTTGGGCAAATGCTTAACAAACGCTTCTCTTGCTTCTTCTACGACAACAAATTTCCTCTTTCCTCCAAAATAGCTATGCGTCTGATACGATTGTTATTTTGCGATACCCAAGAGATAATACCTTTTGCGTCTCAATAGCTTATCGATGATGTTCTTATATCGTCCAAAACAAAAAAGTCCAGAGGAATAGCTACAACCTTGAAAGGTGACACCGATAGCAAAATATCGACGTAGGCCTTTACACAAATATCCGGATATTTTTTGATATATTTAGAAGTTTCCGAGATATTTAGAAAAATTTAGAAAATTTTAAAATATTTAGAAAATTTTGGGATATTTAGAAAAATTTGTAGCTTTTTTTGGCTGTTTTCCAGCTTTTCCTCAGTATTTTCTTAACAGAATACTCAGTTGTATAATTCTATGCTAGAAATAATCCAGTTTAAAGGTTTCCCACGTGACACTTTGCATCCAATGTGCTTTATTTCCATAATACTAGTGTAAACAATCTCTGGCATACTTTTCAGCTCCCGCTGGGGAAAATGTGGCCTAAGGCATTCAAAATCGGCTTATTTTTAAAACAAAAATACGAGATATTTCGAGATATTTAGAGGATCTTTCGAGATATTGTGAAAATTTTTTCAGACCCTTAGACAGCTTTTTGAGAATTTCCGGAGAGATATTTAGGCGATTTTACGTGATATTTGTATAAAGGCCTATATCGACCTCACCACTTCCTTTCTCTTCGCTGAAACCAGGTTAAAAGTTCACACAAATTCGAACAATCGGGGCATTGCGAAGTTTATTCACGGATTTCGCCTCACAGGATTAGAAGAGAAAACAATGACCAAGTAAGAAAAAACAGAAGAAAAGGAAAGAAAAGAAACCAAAGAGCAAGGTCCATTGAAATCGGAGACTCTAAAGAGCATTGGTCATGTCATGCTACGCAGTCTAAAACTGCGTGTGACGAAGAAAGTTTTAAACAGTGTCACCGATATCATGTTAGTATCAAATAAGTATCCTTACTATCCAACTGCAGCGAATACAGTCCAAATAGCAGTACAAATATACGGTGATAGTGTACAGTTATTCGTATAGTAGCAAACCTGTTTGCCGGACAGGTCGGCAAGCGCACGCCAAACTGTCACACTCTCCCTCTTTCACTGATAAATTTATTAACTACAGCAGTTGGATGATAAATCTCTTATTAGATGTTTTGGTGTGTAGTTTCGCTGCCTATTTTTACTCGTTGTTTGTGATTTGACTCGCCCTACGGGTTCGTCAAAACACGGCACAACTCCTAAACGTATACAGCGATATTACACACCAAAACATCTAATAAGCAATTAGATTATGAGCTCGAGATTTCTATCGCGGGATAATTGACGAGGGCGCAGCCCGAGTCAAGTATCTCGCATAGAAATCGAGAGCAAATAATCTAATTAATTTAGTGTAAATCTACTAGTCGTTCAAAAATTTTATCTAAATCCTCTTCACAGACACAAACACGACTTTGAATCGCCTTGGCTTTGGGATGTTAACTGAACCGTAGCAACAACCATATTTTCATTGAATTTGTTGAGTAGTTCCATTCGTGACAGACAGCTCAGTCTTTATCCGCTCGAATATTGTTTGGGATCAGTGGAAAAGTACTCTGAAGTCTCTGAAGGCAAGATCCGTACGAGCGAGCCTGAACCAAGGAACGGCAATTTATGTAAATAATGTCAACTTTATTCATCAAGGGAAATATACGGTGGCCCATATCTGCAAACGCAACAAACAATTCTTGAAACACAACACACTATTTTTGAAACACAAGTCAACATCTGTGAAACACACAATTATCGAAACACAACACAAAATTATCGAAAAACGACACAAAATTATCGAAATACAACACAAAATTACCGAAACACAACACAAAATTATCGAAACACAACAAAAAAAATATCGAAACACACAGAATTATCGAAACACAACGCAAAATTATCGAAACACAACACAAATTAAAATTAGTGAAACACAACACAAAATTATCGAATTGAGGGAGAATTGATGTGCTGCTATACAACGCATAAACCCATACTTACTAAACCGCTGATATGTTACACGCCTCTCAAACTCCCGCCATTTTTCGTGACCATTTTGCTTTCGCGAAATGTTTTGTGCTAGCTGTGGAGCTGTTTTGTCATGCCAGTACCACGTCTCGTCTGCTCAATAAAGTTAAGCCCTGTTCGGCGGGCTTAGTTCTTGGATGGGTGACCAAATACGAATACCCCATGTTGTAATAACTTGTTTTTCTTTTTCTTTTTCTTTTCTTTTTTGTTTTTTTCTTCCCTTTTCAAGGCGATATTAAAGACTGCAGAACTCCCAGCCTTGTGTAATCTCGTTTCTTCGAATTCTACATGTTTTTATCAACTATTTGTTCCTCATTTCGCCATGTCCGTATTTAGGTGTATTTATTTACAATATCGTATAAATAAATAGCAGAACACGTCGTTCGAATTCTCCTAAATTCTCTTGACTGTTGATCGTTTAAAACATTTAATCACGGCTTGAATCATTCGAAAATATATACAGCTCATCAATTTTGTGACTTTCGATGTCTTCTTTTTCGGCAATCGAGTGGGAAATGAGCTATTAGAATTTTTCCGCGGTTTGGAAATTAGCGGAAAAATATTCTCTCGTCGGTATGAACTCTCTAGGGGTTTTGAACAGGGTATTTAGGAGTGGTTTTATGCTAATTCGTCCTCTTGGTGCTCTTTTCTGGAGGTGACTCGCTTTTATTTTATTTTTATTTTTACTCTCTTTTTCTTATGATTTATTCGTTTATTTATTTATTTATCATTTATTTCTATCAGGGCCAAAAATTTAGGGTTCGTTCATTCGAGCTCTAGATTCTAGGGCCTATTTGTGCACGAGATGTATGGGACCACAGTGCCCGGTAGGTAGGGCTTTTCTTGCTCCCTAGGAATATGGGATCACCTGTGCCTGAACTTTAGGTTTTTTACCCCCGAAAAGTATGAGACGTTCTGGGCTTATATTGTTAGGGAGATTGCTTGCCCATGAGTATGAGTGGGACCATCTGTGCCCGAAGAATGGGGCCTTTTTTGTGCCCTAAAAATTCAGGAACTTCTGTATCTAAAATGTTAGGGCCGGTGTGCCTACATGAGGTATGGGACCATCTGTGCCCAAATGTTAGGGGCCTTTGTTTGCCCTTGAGAATGAATGGGACCATCTGTGCCCCCCTTTTGTTTTTTGCGCCCTGGGAACTAAGGTCTTTCTGTATCCAAATGGTTGGGCTGTGTGCCACCATGAAGTATGGGACGATCTGTGCCCGATATATAGAAGCTCTTTTGTGGCGAAAGTGGTAGCTATTTGTGTAGCCGAGACGTATTTTTTGGGCTCTTTCTCGAGCCCGTTTATGTCTTTTTTGTATTGCTATTACCTTTTTGTTCACGTCATGTTTTTCTTTGTTATTTTGCTAATTTGCTTGTCAGTTTTATTTTGATTTTAGATGTGTTTCAATCAGAGATGTGGACCGAATTCTTTGCCGCTATCCCCGACCATCTCCAGCCCTTGGTTAGTCGAGTCCAGGAAACCGTGCTCGCTTCCAGAGCCGATGGCACTATTCGCACTTACCTGGCTGGTTTTAGACGTTGGAAGTTTTGGGCGTCGTCTAATTGTATTCGCCACATGCCCGCCAACCCCTTTCAAGTTTCAGTTTACCTGCAGTGCCTAATCCTGGAAGTTCATTCTCCTTGTCCAGTTCTTAATGCTGTTTACAGTATCGACTGGGCCCAACAGCTGGCCGGTTTGCCCAAGGTCTCGGTGCATCCTATGGTTTCTGCCATGGTTAGCGCGTCTCAAAGGATTCTGGGGAAGGCTAAATCGAAGAAAGAACCCATCACTCCTGAGATGCTGAGGGCGCTTGCATCCTCCAAGATTTCAGATAAGTCTCCTTCCTTATCGGATTTGAGAACAGTAGCTTTATGTCTCATAGGATATGCTGGGTTTTTTCGTTTCAGTGAGCTATGCTCTATTCGAGCTTGTGACATAAAGTTTTTTCCTACTTATGTGTCCATATTTTTAGAGTCGTCCAAGACAGACCAATACCGTGATGGGGCGTGGACAACAATAGCGCGATCAGACCTGGAAACCTGTCCCGTAAAGGCTTTAGAGCAATACATTGCTGCCGCTGAAATTGATCTTAGTGAGGATTTACCGTTATTCAGAGCCCTCTTGTCTCCTCGATGTACATCTAAAGTTCGACGTCAAGGCTTAAGCTACAGCAGAGCCAGGGAGATCGTTAAGGACGCTTTCAAAGACATTACTGACGTTTCCTGCATAAGTCCTCACAGTCTCAGGGCCGGAGGAGCCACAGCTGCCGCCAATGCAGGCATCGCTGATAGACTTTTTAAGAGACACGGTCGTTGGCAGAGTGAAAATGCCAAAGATGGTTATGTTAAAGACAATGTTCAGTCCCTACTTTCAGTCTCGAAATCATTAGGAATCTAATTTAATAAGACCGAGCCCAGCAGGTCGGAGGGTTTCTATCCATAGGGCTGGGGTTTTTCCTCTGCATTACCGCAGCGAGCGCGGCGAGGTTTTTTCATCCTATGGATGCTCGTTGGTACCCTCTTAGTTTTTCGCCTAGATTTTTCTCGTGACCATATTTTACTTTCCCTTTGTAGATATTTGAGTCCTTGTCCGTGCGGCCTCCAGTGAGCACACGATAGCAAATAAAGTTGTGTTTTTATGATCTGTTTTGGCGTTATTGCTGTTGCGCACGGCTGGAATATGTGGAGAGTATTTAGACGAGAGTTATATAATTACAGGTAGCTTTTATTTACAAAAACGTTCGTGCGAAAATTTATTCAATGTAAAGATATAAGATATTGAGTGCTTGTGTCAGAAATTCAAAGAACAACTAACTTGACACGGTGCAAGCGACCGTAAAACGGCCTTAAACGGCGGATGCTCAAAACCCGGGGAAGCACCTATATGAAAACGGGTCAGGGATGCTCGTAGTCTCAGGTACAAATCAAGGATTCTGGTCTCTCTTAGGGTGTTGACGACGAAACGTCACCATTTTTAGCTGTCAAACTAACCTTTAGGGTGCACTGGAAGAAATAATAATTAAAAGAAACGCTCTCATTTAATTTCTGTTTTTAGGCTTGATTTTCGCTGATCTCTCGAGTACGCGAGTCGGGTCTACAAGTGCGCGAGGGATCCTTTCTTGAACAGTGGCTAGTAATCGAACCAGAAGCTTATCGCCTTGACTAGGTGATATGCTTGTAATCGAACCTATTCCGTTTTAAGTGTCATTGTCTGAGAAAGTGTTCCAGGAGCCAAAAGTTGTGGTCAACTGATTTGGCTGAAACTTGGCACAGAAGTTGGGTGCAATGAGGTATTTCAAAAGCCAATTTGGCTCACTTCTCTGACTTTTGGTTTTGGAGTTTCAGGGGGGGTCTCATTTTTTGCCCTTTGAGCACCAAAAACCCAGCCTTCCAGGGGACATTTTGAAAGTGCCATAGAACCCAATTGGTAAACTGTGCTTCCAAATGAATTTGACCATGAACTCTACTATAATAGAGCTTTCATTTCATACATGTAACTTTGTCCTCGAGGTATTGGACAGAGAGGAGCCTTGGGCTAGAGTTTGGCAAACATTGATGTCAAAATTACAACCCAAAATTGCCATTTTTCAAAAACTCAGTGTATCTACCTGCCTTCTTGCAGAACTTCTGTACCTATACCATTATTTACGTTAGTGACCCAGTTATCAGAATCAGTTGAGAAAAATTTGGCTTATCAAAGTTTGTTGAATTTTTGCCACAAACACTCTATGCCCCTCTAAGGACATTCAAAATGGAATTTTGAGCATAATTCATGCCATAAACAAACCAAATTGCTGACATGAAACCCTTATTCTGTATTTGGCGGTGAAAATGAATTGTTAAAGCCAAATCAGTTTCATTGTTCAGAAATACTGTGATTCTTACCGTACATTTGCTCTTAAAAGACCAACATTTATCCTACAACAAAATGCGCAAGTTAACAACATACCGTGTCTAACGTAAGTAATTTAGGATTGAGGGGTGTAACAAGTTCACTAGCATGTGTCCCCTCCCCACCCACTACCCCCCCTCCCCTGTCACACACACGTAGAAAACCAGAAATCTACTTTCTAGGGAAAAGTTTGAGTAAAGAAAGTGTTAGGTGAGATTAGGTGTTAGGTAGATTTTGAGACAATAAAGGTAGATTTTGAGACAATATTAGGACTTCATAACGATGCGAAGCAGAGTCCATATGCGGGAAAACATTCTCTAGCATGGTGTCATTATGAAGTCGTAATACTGTCTCAAAATCGAATGTATTTTTTATCGCGATTCATCTATTTTTGTAGAAAACAAAAAATGTTTAATCAATTAATCGAGCTTCAGAATACAACGATAAATCTGAGATAGGTTTCAAACTGGGTATAAGATTCCTAAAATTATGCCACCTCCGTTTACATACTAAAATAACTAATTATCATAACTAAAGATAAGTGCGCGCTCTGATTGGTTTATTTAGCGTCTACTATTTGCCAATGGGTGTACGCTGCTGACGTGTGTGCTAATGTTTACAAAGCGAATCTTTTGACTGACATTGTTTCCAAAGTAATGGCCGACATTCTTCTGCCAGAAATGCGAAACTGTCTTCACAGTTGTCTGAAGATGAAACTTAATCGAGTTACTGATGTGCAGTCGGTTGTCATGAATGAATTTTCGCGCGCTTGTTTTCTCTTGTCATGTAAGGCTACACCAACATTTTTTTGTGATGTAGCTCAATAAAAGGACTTCTGTTGTTCCAATGTCTCAATGTTATATTATAAAACAAATGGTAAACGCCTTAGCGTGCACTATTGATTTATGGATGTTCTTGGGAGGTTTGCTAAGCACTCAAGAAGCTAGAGTCGCACGAGGCTATCGCCTCGTGCGACTCTTAGGCTTCTTTCGTGCTTAGCAACCTCCCGCGTGCATCCATAACTCAATAGTGCACGCTATGGCGTTTACCATTTGTTAATTTTAAGGTGGCCGAACACAGTTTTCGCGCGCGCTTTTGCTGATGCAATCCAGCGTGCGCACAAGGATGGCAAAAAACAAACATGCTGTCAATAGAGCGATCATTTTATTTACTCAACACCCGCACTATACACGCATTGTATTGATGGCTTTGGTTTTCTATTACAAAGATATGTTAGGAAAGGTAACGATGCAAAGAACCCAGCAATTCTCAGCTTTTTCTTTGTTACCGAAAGAACCCAGTTAAATGCAGCGCATGCGTAGTAAGTCAAAAGATTGCGATGAATGAAAAATTGCACTCTCGGAAATACGCCTTTTTCTCGAGAACCACTCATTAGAATTTCACGAAATTTGGCACGAAAATACTTTAGGAAATAACTGACTGGAGTGTTGAAAATAATTGAACTTTAACAAAGGAAATTCTAGATATTCCAGTTAACCGTCAGCAAGGGATAATTAAAGATCTCTCTGTTAAATTATTAGCAAAATGGTGTTAACTTGTGAGAATCGTTACAAGCTTGTTGCATGCAAATTATAAAGAAAATCTAATGACTAGATTTTCCACAAATAAACAAAACCGATTTGGAAGGCCTGTTTATATTTATTCATGTTGCCATGGCAACGGCACATACGTCAGCTTAACCATCAAAAAACCAAAGTTTGTGTTGTTAACTTGCTTGCGGCCATTTTTGACAACCGAGGGATCAAGGGTTTTAGAGAAAAAGGTGAATAAAACACAGGTATCAAAAACTGTGTTCAGCCACCTTAAGTAATTAAAAAATGTATCCAAATAATTTTTGTAACCAAGAATTTTATCCATGAAACAAGGCAATTTCTCGCTTAAAATGTCAACTTCATCGAAAATCTTCGATGCAGCATGTTTGCAAAGATTTTTCTTCGACGAAACCAGCAAATATAGGAAAACGGTAGAGTTTCAAGCTCGAATTGTGATTGCATGATAAGCGTCTGTACAGGTAAAGCTGAATGTAAACAAACAGAGCAAGCAGACGAAAAACAGCCTTCAAGTTATTCTTATCGCTAGCTGTTTTTGGTTCACGAGATTGCTGCAATAAAATAACTGTACTTTTACCTTTCAAAGTTAGGATTTTAGTCAACCCTTTTGCCCTTTCTATGAACAATTTGTTGAATGTTAGTTTCTCTTCGCAAGAACCCAGTAAATTACCTCGGGAAATCCTCGTCACAAACAAACAATTTGAGACGACAAAATCGTAAAATATCGTGGTCTCTGTTCAATAAAAACAGTCCACTGGATCGCGATAAAAGTCATTTGTGCACGTGTATGATCCCTAACTGATATTTTGAATCACCTGTAGAGTTGGTATGACCAGGTCTTCCTCTTACCCCGGACGCACCTGACCCCTTGTACTTTTCCTTCAACCATTCAGTCATGTCTATCTCGCAGGACAACAAAGGAACCATTCCTGTTTCGTGCGCAGCCCATGATGTGGCACCGCACTGATCACTTCCCCCTCCAAAGGAACAAAGTGCCATTGTGAAATTACTCTCGAATTTCTTACATCTGACAAAACATACCCGCGAAACCGAAGAAGAATGGGAACTCGGTCCAGGGGCCTGTTTCTCGAAAGACCCGGTAAATTATCGGGCCCGGTAAGTCACCCGGTAGGTCCCCGTAAACTTTTCGGGTGTTTCTCGAAGCTCCCGTTATTTTCGATCCCGTTAACTTTTCCGGTAACTTGCCCGGTAATTTACGGGAGGTCGTGACCTCCCGTAAAGTTACCGGGGAATCACAAATGTTGCAAAACCAAACAAAATGGCGGCCGGGGCGGCCTTTTTTGTTTCAAAGACGCCCCTTTCTAGCCGATATGGCTAACTGGGAAGTCACTGAACGATTTCGGCTCTCACGAGCTAGAATAGAGTGGCTCGTTGATGAGCTAAAGGAGGAACTGGAGAAAAACACGGCGAGAAGCTGCCCGCTGGCTCCGGAAACCCACGTCAATATAATTGTTGTTGTTGTTGTTGTTGTTGTTGTTGTTGTTGTTGTTGTTTTTACAGTTTGCATGGAAGCGCTACATAACTGTGAAGTTCCATTTTATTGTTTTTCAAAACCAACAAACGGCGGGAAAAAAATCAATGAATAGGTAAACACTGTCATGTAAACGCCGATCACTCGCCGCGCGTTTTCGAAAAGGCTTCTTTGTATGAACATCAAAATGGGTTCCTGTCACGCAAACCTGATATTACTGCAAGCCAAACCTGCTTCCTGTGTTTTAATTGCAGATTTTTTTTTACTATTTTTGGAGGAGGAAATTAGAAAACAGGCAATCTACAAAAAGTAAACATAACACAGCGATCGCGAAGAGTCGCATTAGGCGCGGTGCACAAATGCTGACAAATGTGTCTTACAGCATTTCCAGCTAGATGAAACACGAAGAAGCGTACTGTACTCACGATAGATAAACGAGAATAAAGAACATTAAAATTATTCTCCCCAATCACATAATTGTTTCAGTCGCGTTTGTGTTGATCTTAGCTTGCTTTATGCTCGAACAGTCGATTTGGGATCATTGAAAATTATGCTTGATGTTTGCCGGAGAAAACGATTAAATCACGCCTAAAAATTTTAGTAAGATCCTTCCTTATTCCAAATATTCTGTACACTTACTTAAGCGAAGTCCTTATCGGTATAAATTGCTGAAATAAGTGTCTGTAGCTAAATTTCAAGTTCTCAAGTTGACACTGTTCCTCGGCGGTCCGCAGATCTTGTTTGATTGCTCAGTGGAACATTTTGAATTAGAATGAATCACGGAAAAAGACATTCAACACTCCTAGAAAAGAGCGAGATTTTCGATCGAAGTCTTCGAATCGAGCTACAAAAGGCAATTGATCATCACTTTCAAATAATATGATCATGCAAAATGACGATCTCTCTCAGTTGCTCTCCTTTGACACAACGATAACTTCGAAGTTTAACTTCGCACTGTTCTTCAAAAAGCATCACAGTCGCAACGACAACAGAATCGAATGTGTACGTGTAGTCCCAAGTGTTTCTCCTTCTCTCGCGAACGAGCGCGCTATTTTATCGGGCCCGGTAAGTACCGGGAAAATTTACGGGTGCTTCGAGAAACGCTATTTCGGGCCCGGTAAAGTTTCCCGTTAACCGGCCCGGTAAGTTATCGAGCCCGGTATTTACGGGAGCTTTCGAGAAACAGGCCCCAGTCCCCACTCCCTCCTATGTCCAAAATGGCGGGCCAGTTGATACATTGTCTCAATGCAAGGCCTCGTTTGGTTATTGTATTTGCAACAAAAGCTCTTTGTTTTACTTTCTAGCTCTCCTAACTGTGCATTCCTTCTTGACGGATGGTTTCATTGACTCCGCTCAAAAGGACTCTGAAATAACGGGTCACATCGACACTAAACTGCAGCTCGTATGTTTGTAATATATCTATGTATGTATGGTCATGCTCCTTTACTGGTGGGTATTCACAAGAACTATGCAGGCTGTTAACAGACATGGATTATATGCTAACGAATGTTTTTGTTAAGCTAACTTTATCTTGTAATCATAAAAAATCAAACCTGAAAAAATATGGAGATTTTCCATGCTTGGAGAAACGGAAAAGAATTATGACTTGAAACTGAACATAAATCAATGAAAAATTCAAGAATCGTTCAAAAAGATCGTTATATCTAGGTAAGGCCTTCATCATTTGTGCTGTTTGATGGGTACTAAGTTTTGAAAGAAAACATTAACCCTTGTTTTGGTAAATCAGGGTGTTTGTTGTGCTAATCAAAGGCCTTTTAGGAGCAATTGTAAGGTAAGAATCACAGTATTTCTGAACAATGAAACTGATTTGGCTTTAACAATTCATTTTCACTCACCAAATACAGAATAAGGGTTTCATGTCAGCAATTTGGTTTGTTTATGGCATGAATTATGCTCAAAAATTCCATTTTGAATGTCCTTAGAGGGGCATAGAGTGTTTGTGGCAAAAATTCA